>NW_007091268.1:200542-210159 GCF_000164805.1 Carlito syrichta
ATAGTATTGGAAGTCCTGGTTAGAGCAATCAGAGAAGAGAAGGCAATCAGGTGTATTCAAATAGGAAAAGAGGAAGTCAAGCATTTCTCTTTGCAGATGACATGATCATGTACCTTCAAAACCCAAGAGAATCTGTCAAAAACCTCCCTACACTGATAAAGGACTTTGGCAAAGTCTCAGGATATAAAATAAATGTACAAAAGACAATCGCATTTCTTTACACCAATAATAAACAAACAGAAACCCAAATAAAAAGCACAATTTCATTCACAATAGCCCCCCAAAAATGAAATACCTTGACATCTTCCTAACCAGAGACGTGAAAGACCTTTACAATGAAACTACAAAACACTGCTCAAAGAAATCAAAGATGACACAAACAAGTGGAAAAATATTCCATGCTCATGGATTGGAAGAATCAACACTGTGAAGATGTCCATCTTACCTAAGGTAATCTACAGATTTAATGCAATACCCATCAAACTACCAGCAACATTCTTCTCAGACCTAGAAAAAACAACCCAGAAATTCATATGGAGACACAAACGACCAAGAATAGCCAGAAAAATCCTCAGCAAAAAAAACAAAGCAGGTGGTAACACATTACCAGACTTCAAACTTTACTATAAAGCTACAATCATCAAAACAGCTTGGTATTGGTACAAAAACAGGCATATAGACCAATGGAATAGAAGTGAGATCCCAGAAGCAAAAACTCAATTTCTCAACCAACTCATCTTTGACAAAGTCTCCACCCACCTACCACTGGGGAGAGGAGAACCTATTCAGTAAATGGTGCTGGGAAAACTGGCTGACCACATGCAGAAGACTTCAAACAAGACCCCTATCTGTCCCCATACACAAAAATCAATTCTAAATGGATCAGGGACCTAAATGTAAAGCCTCAAACCATAAGAACCTTAGAAAATGAAGGGCATTCCCTTATGGAAATCGGAACTGGAATCCAATTCCTGAACAAAACCCGAAACCGACAGGTCATAAGAGAGAAGACAGACAAGTGGGACCTTATTAAACTGACAAGCTTCTGCAAAGCCAAAGAAACCATCAAGAGAGCAGGGAGACAGCCTACAGACTGGGAAAAAGTATTTGCCAACACCAGGTCTGACAAAGGCTTAACATCTTGGATCTACAAGGAACTCAAACGTACTGAAAAGAAAAAAACAAACAACCCCATTATGAAGTGGGCAAAAGATATGAACAGACACTTCTCAAAGGAAGACATCCAAGCAGCCAACAGACACATGAAGAAATGTTCAACCTCACTAATCATCAAGGAGATGCAAATCAAAACCACACTCAGATACCACCTAACTCGTCAGAATGGCAATTATCAATAACTCAAAAAATAACAGTTGCTGGAGAGGGTGTGGTGAAAAGGGAACACTTCTACACTGTTGGTGGGAGTGCAAACTAGTGCAACCTCTGTGGAAAACAGTATGGCGATTCCTAAAAGCTCTAAATATCAACCTCCCATATGACCCTGCAATCCCCCTACTGGAAATATACCCTGAAGAATTCAAATCACTCCATAAAAAAGATACCTGCACATGTATGTTTATCGCAGCATTGTCCACAATAGCAAGAACCTGGAAGCAACCATGCTGTCCATCATAAGAGGACTGGATTAAAAAAGTGTGGTACATATACACAATGGAATACTACGCAGCCATAAAAAAGAACAAAGTCATGAATTTTGCAGCAACCTGGATGGAACTAGAGTATATAATACTGAGTGATCTGTCACAGAAACAAAGATCGAGTATCACATGTTCTCACTCATATAGTGGACCTTGAACATCCTTCATAATACCATAAGAAAATGACTGACAGTGGTGGGAAACTATGGGGGGGAGGGGAAGGGAGATGGGATTAACGGTAGTAAACATCTCTCTGGGGACTGGGAGATGCCTGTTATCAACAAGGGGGCCTGAATGAAGCATATTTGTATACCTAACCCTTAACTGTACCCCACAATATCATAATAAAAAATATTGATTATTAAAAAAAAACCAAATAAAATAATCTTAAAAAATTCTAGTCCACAGATTCCCAGCAAAAAAGGAAAAAGATATATGGTGCATTGATTATACATGTCACATTATCAAGTATATACCTAATGAGGGAAAACTTTCTTTTTGACTTTATACCAGTGATAACCAGGTCATCTGCTTACAGTATTACAGATCTGATGACTGGAAGAATTCTTCACAGAATAACTTCCTACTCTGTACGTTTCAAACATTGTTCTCCTCCATTACCCACACACTATGGTGCTGGTCATTGTAAGACATGTTCATTTGCATGAACTCTGCCCCTGCACCTCTGTGTCATACTGTCAGATGAGTTAGCACCGCGAGAACAAGACTATTTCTGGAAGCCAATCCTACACTAGGATGTTTGTCAGTAGTTTACCATAGTTTAATTCTGCGTAGATGTCTAAAAACTACATAAACACATCCCATTAAATGTAAATTAGATATTCCAACTCCATTTCCTCTTAGATTTCAAAAATTCCTGAGGCCACTTTGAAACTATCTGACACAGGAAAAAAGTGTAATGAAGGGGAAATTGAAGTAGAAGAAAACAACAGACTTTAACTTATTAAGATTGAAAAACGTTACTTTTTCAAATTTCACTAAAATATGTCTGCCAAATATATGTATTCATTGCATGGACTAAACCAGGGCTTTGAAGGGACCCATAGAAGTGAGATTAGGCCTCAGCCTCATGGCAATCCTACCTCTGTTCATGAGACCAATTTTGGAAAGCACCCATGTGAAAAAGTAAGCTCCTTTTGGAATTCGATTCGATGGAGTGGCCAGAGACATCCCAGATTCGGAGACAGAGCAACAGAGTCCTCATGCTGGCATCTCCACCCTGTGTTGGCAAGGCAATCTGCAATGTCTGCGCTTGGCAGTGGAGACGACAGCATCTGCTCATGTAACTCAGTGGTGCGACATGGGCATTATTTCTAACTGGGACATTCCCAAACCTATGAAATTCTTTTTCTGCCCAAGCTAAACTATCCAGAAGACAATTTGTTATTTCTAAATTGGGAAATTAAAAAACAAAAATAAAATGCTGACTGTTAAATGTCATTGAGCCTGACCCCTTCAACCTGTGGGTTGTCAAAGTGGTTGGACTAGAGGGAAAACTTTCCTGAACCCTGAACCCATCAGGTTCTTTTATTTTGTGCCCTTGAACTGCATTCTTTCTTTCAATGCACTTATTTTAGTTTTATCATACATTTCTAATGTGATTAACTGGCATCTCTGTCCCCCCAAAAGATCAAGAATCTTGAAATCAAGAACTATGTCTATTTTAGTTACTGGTACTAATCTCCTGGCATATAGCAGTTGTTCAATAAATGTTAATTGAAAAAAATGGAAGCAATTATTAAATGAATCATTTTTCCTCTTTTATATTTTTACCCTGCACTTACCATTATTACCATATTTAACATATTCTACTGAAATTATCTGTGTATGCATCTGTGCACTCTATTACATTATAAATTTCTAGAAGGTTAACATTATTTCTCAACTATCTAAAAATCCCAGTAAGTATTCACAAATGCTTATTGAACTGATCTATGCCATAAATTGAAAATTAGTATTTCTGCCATGAATCTCAGATAGCGCCCTTAACTTGAGATTTCATTTTTTAAATGTGTAAAGTGGAGAAGTTATTCTAGAGATGATCTCTTAGGATTCCTCCCAATAAAAATGTAAGAGTTATATGATTCTAAATACAAAACACATTCTCATATCTCAAACCACTAACAATACTTTAAACTTAAATGAAAAAAGGCCTTCAGGGTAAATCTGAAGATATAGGGAGAAATTTTATTGAAATACATAGGATGGAAATGTGTTGATTATTTGATGTTTTTAAACCAACAGAATTATAGGCAATAAAATGTTATTCATAGAAGTCAAATTGTATAACCATAAGAAGTGCATGCACTGGGGAACCATGCAGAAAAATTCCAAAAATATGTGTGCATTTTTTAAAATGTATCATTTTAGAAAAAAATGTAGTGTGTCCCTCTTGGGAATTTCAGAAATGTTATTGTGCCTACTAGATTATATTACCATATACAAAGATTTGAAGACTTCCTTTAGGAATTTGCTATCATACCTAAGAAAAATACATTAGATGGATCACTGAGTATAACTCACTTTTAACCAATTTGATTTCTAGTGAAGAATAAAACATATGCATATTTGAATATCTCAGTTTTAGCTTTCAGACAGTTCTTAAAATGTAAATTTCATATTGAATCTACAAAACAAAACTATTGGAAACTCTAACCCAGGCACATAAGATATCTTAAAATACTTTATTCAACATAAAATAATGTCTTCTCCATAATGAAGGTTTTCCCCATTTAGCTTTATCACAATCTTCAAATTAAATAATTAATGAATGCTAATCTACTGAAACTATACAATAGTTACTGGCACTCGCTCCGGAGCCAGAGAATAATTTTCATAAATCAAACAGTTCACAGGGATGTTTCGAAGAAACAAGAGAAAAAAAAGGTCATTTGAGGAGAGTGGGTAGAGGGGAGCAGCTGCTGTATTTCTTCTCAAACTCTCATGCAGAAAATATACCTTAGTCAACAATATTACTTACTTTTAAATATAAAGTATGTGGATGGTTTGCTAAACAGACCTAAGTTTGGCTATTTTTCGTGGTGCCCGGGAGCCCATCAGCTGCTTCAAGATGAAGTCGACTCCTTCCCGGCCACTGGCTGCCAGAAACTCATCGAAGGGGACGATGAACACAAGCTCCGCAGCTTCTACGAGGAGCACATGGCCATGGAAGTCGCTGTGGACTCCCCAGGTGACGAATGGAAGGGTTACGTGGTCTGAATCAGTGGCGGGAATGATAAACATGGTTTCCCCGAGAAACAGGGTGTCTTGACCCATGGCTGTGTCTGCCTGCTGCTGAGTAAGGGTTATTCCTGTTACAGACGAAGGAGAACGGGAGAAAGAAAACGCAAATCTGTTAGGGGGTCCATTGTGGAGGCCAATCTGACCGTTTTCAACTTGGTTATTGTAAAAAAAAAAAGAAGAGAAAGATATTCCCGGACTGACGGATACCACGGTGCCTCTCGATTGGGGCCCAAAAGGGTTAGCGGAATCCGCAAGCTCTTCAATCTCTCTAAAGAAGATGATGTCCGCCAGGAGGTTGTAAGAAAGCCTCTAAACAAAGAAGGTAAGAAACCAGGACCAAAGCACCCAAGATTCAGCGACTTGTCACTCCACGTGTCCTGCAACACAAACGCCTGCTTATTGCTCTGAAGAAACAGCGTACTAAGAAAAATAAGGAAGAGGCCGCAGAGTATGCTAAACTTTTGGCCAAGAGAATGAAGGAGGCCAAAGAAAAACGCCAGGAACAGATTGCCAAGAGACGCAGACTGTCCTCTCTGTGAGCTTCTACTTCCAAGTCTAAGTCTAGTCAAAAATAAGATTTTTTGAGTAACAAATAAATAAGATCAGAACCTCAAAAAAAAAAAAAAGAAAGAAAAAAGACCTAAGTTTGAAAAACACTAATGTGAACCACTGACCTCTAAAGATGAGCTTCCCTAGACACCATATCCAATGAAGAAGGGTAATAGTTGCATAATGGAACAGCGAGGTGGTGGCAAAAATGTAATTTACAATTTTACTGGGGACAGACTGTGTGTTTTATGGTCTCCTTATTTTAGAAAAGTTACTCCCAAAAGACAGAAAGTGGCTTTAAATGCCAATTTATACTTCATTTTTCTTTGAGAATCTGCTCAGACTTTCCAACAACAAGGGTGATTCAACAATTCCAGTTCCAACATTTCCATAATAGTAATGACAACATGCCATACTTGATAAAGTACTCTTTGATATAGCATGTTCTCACTTGAGTATTTCATAGTTTTTTTCCCGTTTCTTATCTTTTATAAAAACGTATCAAAAAAAAAAAATACTCTGACCAGTTTGAGCACTGCTCTAATACTGCTAACTCTTGGTACCTGGTGCTGCAGCCACAGCAGTGTACTTGATAAGCTCAGACTATTTCACTACTCTCCGGTAGTCTCTGAAACCGAGGTGCTACACTGGATTTCTTGATTTTGAAGTTCAATCACAGAAGAAGGTAGGAGTATGATTATGCTGACTGCAAATCTCAAAAAGGCATGTATAGAGCTCAAAGGTAGATTGCCTTCACTGTAATTCAGGAAAACTAACACGCAAAAGAGAATATCCTTGAGCATGGAAAGATGTTTTTCAGAGTGCTGTTTTCCTAATACAAAAAATGGAGTGGTATTCTTGGTATCAAATATCATATTTCAACATTCATGTCCATTAATTTTAAAGAGATTAAAAATTAAAATACAAAACTGCCTGGTCAAGTTGAAATAAAAAATCTGCTTTCAGACTCAGAACAAATAATCCAAAAACATGTTACATCAAAAAATGGCACATTTACACGATTAAGAGGAAATTGCAGTAAAGAAAACTGCAGGAAACTTGTTACACCTTGAATTCACTGTTAAAGATGCCCTATGGAAAAAAAGACACCCTATGTAATCCTAGTGATTCATCTCTTAGCCTTTTATCCTACAGGCAATTTTCAACTAGGTGGCTGGCTATGGAAATTTACTTCCATCAATTGATAATTCCTTCAGCAACATTGTAAATTCTTATTCAATTTCACATTTCACCAAGGAGAAAAAGAAGAAAATAAAAACCAAATTCATAAACAAAACCAGAAAAGTTTTACTCCACATGATGCAAAAAAAAAAAAAAAAAAAATTGCTATGGTCCTTGTATTCCCTATTCAGCTATTTCAGTGCTGTGCATAAACTTTTGTAGTCAGCACACATGTAGAATTTAATTTGGCATTTCTCAACTGTCTATTTTGTTTCTCTAGACACCTTCATTCTTTTTCCCTGCATGTATTTTTTAACATATAGGAAAACTAATACTAAATCCCCTGGTATAAATGAAAAAAATATGCTTTTTAAAGCATATGTTTATACGTTATATTAAATTTTTGTATTTAAATATTTATGTTTATTATATTTATATTTAAATATTGTGCTACAATTTTATGTGGAAAACTTTGCTAAGTTAGTAAGCAGAATCCATTAGAGAGCTATGCAAAACATAGATATTTGCTTTATAGTTTTTATTAAATATTTTAAATGTTATTTTCTATTTAAAAAGCCATAAATACACTTCAAGTTGTTTTCAGTACAGATAACCAAGGAAATTGCTGGGAATTCTGTACTCCACAGGGGACAATACGGTTCCCATCTAGTTAAACTAGAAATGTCTCATAGAAAAGCAGAAATTTGGTGTCAATTTAATGACAAGAGAGACACAATTTGGTGAATTAGTTTTATTAAAGTAAATTAAGATGGAGACCAGGCCTGGAGAATCTCTGAGCAGACAAAACCAGTTAGACCTCATAAGTGACCTCAATCTTGCTTGATTTGTGAACATATGTGAAACTTAACTTGAGCTATTTCTTATAAATATATTAAATAAATGAAACTTAAAGATAGCCGATCAGAAGCTGCCAACTAACTTATAGTTATATAATTAGGAACATTTTAGCAGGATAGACACATAAGACAACTGCATAACTGTAACGAATCAAATATTTTATTTGCTTTACTTCCGTGTTCACCCTATAAAAGCCTTCCCCTCCTTGTGCTACCTCAGTGGAGCCTACAATCCATTCCTGGTTCAGAGCTGCCAGATTCAATTCGCTGTTTGCTCAAAAAATGCCTTAAAATTGTACTGTGCCTCAGTTCACCTTTTAACAGCTTGAAAACTTAATCAAGTTTTATGGTGCTGTTTTCCTAGAGGCTTGGCATTTGGACTCAAATGACTGCATCATGAGAACTTAGGAAGGGTCTGTCATGTTAATGATTGAGGACTAATGAACCAAAGAATAGAGACCAAGAAAATTCAGGTTAAGGCCTGCTCCACCAGGCTCTGATGTACAGTATGTGGCTCTTCGAGTTCCCTAGAACACAAACAGCCACAAGACACTACAAAGCTTTGAGGGCCAGTGGGAGAAAGCATTTTAGAAATAACTTTGCCGGGCTCGGTGGCTCAGCCTGTAATCCCGCGCCTTTGGGAGGCTGAGGTGAGTGGATTGCCTGAGCCCTCAGGTTCAAGACCCGCCTGGGCAGCGAGATCTCATCTCTACAATAAATCAAAAAACCGGCCGGGCGTGGTAGCGCACGCCTGTAATTCCGGCTACTTGGAAGGCTGAGGCGGAAGGATCGCCAGAGCCCAGCAGGTCGAGGCTGCGGTGGCCGGGAGTGGCCACTGCACTCCAGTCTGGGTGACAGAGTGAGACTCCAACTCAAAAAAACAAAAAAACAAACCAAAAACAAGAAATAACTTTAAAAAGCAACAGTATAGTTAAAAAAAAAAAATACTGACCATGAATGACAGGGTTAAGTGCAGAACAGGTGTGGACAGAGTCCAAAAAAGTGGCAGAGATATAAGGGAGAAAGATGAAACAAAAATGAATTTCAGTGTAGCAACGAAGTGCATGTACAGAATGAAGAATGCAGTAGAGGTGAAAATGATACTAGCGTGTGGCTTGAGGTGGGAGACCAATGATGAGACAACTGCTCTGGCTGACAGTGGGGCAGAGCAGAGGACATGGCGGGGAGACATATGACAGTTCTTCCTTGCATCTACAGTTAACATGGGACTTCCATCCCAGCTTGTTCTGTATTCAGGGTAGTAAAAATCAAGAGAGTGAGCAAGTAAAAGGAAAACCATGTTTGTCCTTCAACACTCTCCCTATCATGTGAGGTCAACACTTGATATCTTAACCCTTCTCTGCTTCTCTTCTGTCCCTGGCACTGTTGCTGGCAATTGCCCAACCGGACTGTTGTTTCTGAGTGCAGTAGTCCCCATTTAGCTATGGGTTAGCTCTTTCTGTGGTTTCAATCAAGGGTGATCCCCCAAAATTACATATAATATTATATACAAAAAGATATTTTGAGAGAGACTATATTCATATAACTTTTATATTGTTTTAATTGTCCTATTTCATTGTTTTGTTCATCTCTTACTATGACTAATTTATAAAGGAAAATTTGCCATAGGTATGTATAGCAAAAAAAAACATAGTGTATATGGGGTTTGGTACTATCTGTAGCTTCAGGCATCCACTGGGGGGTTTCTAAAAGTATCCCCAATGGATAAGGGGGATGTACAGAGAAAAACCAGGACACAGGATTCAAAGAGTTTGATACACACACTCAAACATGCGTGCACAGACAGACACAAAGACCTTCCAAAGATAACCGTATCAGAGTTAAACTTTAAAAAACTATTTCATTAATGTCCTTGTTATATTATTTTCTTTTGTAAAATGACTTTTGCTTTCTGCACTTAGTCATATGGAAAACTTCTTTGTTACCCCATACATTTGTTTCACACATGGCACTGTGTAAACAGTGCAAGATATTGATAATTGAGAGGAAATATAGCCGGGCTCGGTGGCTCAGCCTGTAATCCCGTGCCTTTAGGAGGCTGAGGTGAGTGGATTGCCTGAGCCCGCGGGTTCGAGACCTGCCTGGG
>NW_007091268.1:210445-222666 GCF_000164805.1 Carlito syrichta
AAAAAAAAAAAAAAAAAAGAGAGGAAATGTTTCTATTTCCTCTTTAGTCAGTCATCTCTTTTCTCCTATGGTACTAAATAAAGGAAAGAAAGCACAATCAGATCAACAAATTTTTAAACTGTAGACGGTACAAAATAAGTGCTGTGCTGGGAGCCTGGTTTAAGTTTGTTGTATTTTCAGAGAGCCATACACAGTGGTGGAGAGAGTGAATAAAAGTATGCCATGGAGAATATAGCAAAACAAAAAGAGCTACTCTCAGAATGAGCATCTGAGAGCCAGCTCCCACCATGAGCTAAGTACTCCCACTTCAGGACAGACTACAAATATGTAATTAACACAGATATCTAATTGCCTTAACCAAACAGGCAGCAAATTATGTCAAAGGGAAGAAATTAAACAGCAGGGAAAATGGAGAGCAAACTACTCAGGAAATTGTTTATTTGAGAAATGTGATCATAGTCACAAGTACACTTGTCTTTAATGTACTTGACTAAGATTTAGTCTCAGCAAGCAGCTCTTGTCCTCTGAAATGGTAAAAGAAAGCAAGTTCTTTCAGTGGGAGGGAGGAGATGGTATTTTAGTCAGAAGACTAAGGAAATAGTAAAATTCTGGCGTGTTTAATGTATTTGTCTTAAGTTCTGAGTCAATTAATTTAATCCAACTTTATGCTAAGCTCAATGTTAAAATAAAAAATGAATAGGAGAGCAGGACTTGATCAGTCAATACACCTAATCTAACATGGTCCATAGAACTAAGTCAACCAATAAATGGGAACTGGGTTCAGGAACAAATTTAAATTTGTTTTACTGACACTGAATAAGATTTTTGTCAGAGATATTTTAAAGTGTTATCTTCATGAAGAATTCTGAATTAAAATTATACATGGAAGATACAAGGGTAAGATGATGATTTATACCTAATCATAACAGTTATATAAACTCTAAACTATGTTAGGAGCTGATTCTTATGGCAAAGATGGCATCTTCTCTCCCATAAGTGATGACTCTCTTTCTGTCCAAAGTTCTTCATATTGGAGAAGCTATCCACAGCTCATTCCATTTGGCTCCAGAAAAGTTATTCTGCTATTTTCTACACATATAATGTGAACCTCTGCATAGCTAAAGAATAGATACTTCTATTTCGGGTGCACATTTTTTTTTTACTCCGTCTTCTCTTGGGAAAATGCGGAAACTAATTGAGCATTCAGTTTTCTTTCTGAGAATGGTAAGAATTTTGTACTTTTCTCTCTTGTTATTTGGTTGCCTTTAAGGGAACAGAGGAAACTGAAAGTTGACATAATCAATAATTATAAAGAGATCCTTGACTTTGGAAGGGATCTCAGAACTTATACGATAAAATGTACTATTCAGTTATCAATCTTCTTTAAAATATTTTTGAAGGGAGGCATTTTAACTTTGATTTTAAAATCATTTAACGGCAGGAAGCTCATTATCTCACAAAGCAGTCTGTTTAACCATTTTCCAACTCTATTTAGAAAGTTCTTTCTTGAAAGAAAAGTTGCCACCCTAACCCTCCTAAATATGAATCTTCTGCTCTCTAAAACAACAAGTGCAAGGTAATTACCTTATTTATATATCAATCCTTCAGATAATTAAAGAGTGTTATTTCTTTCCATAGTCTTCTTTTCTTTAAGCAAGTCATCCAAAGCTACTTTCTATATATTTCAATAATTATATCCACCTAACAAAGCCATTGTGAGTATTCAGAGAGTGAAAACTGTGTGCAGGATCTGGAAGGTTTTAAGTGTTTGCACATTGTTCAAAATATAAAATTACAAAGAGATCCCTGGGTCTTTTGAAGAAATCAGAAATCTGTACTTTTGAAGAAATCAGAAACTCTCTTTGGAATACTGTTTAATTGTAAATGTCAATATCCCTCTTCAGACTTGTGAGTAAAACCGCATATAATCCCTCGGTTGAATAGCATTCAGAGCCAAAGTTTTGCACTTTACTTTTTGTGATCAGGACCTGGGCACTCATTGTTTGTATCTTTTTGTGTGTAATGAATCAGTCCACCATTGTGTTAGCTTTTATAGCTGCAACAGCAAATGGTTGGCTCATTTACATATTCCAACTTGTTTTCACTTGAACTACCGCTATACCAATTTGCTTTCTTTTTTATTTTTTGTGAAATATCTTATTTGATAACAATACTATTATAAGCTATAGGAAGATTAACTCATGACTAAAATATAGATTCCATTTATATATCCTCTATTTCTGTCATTAAAAGTGATAATTGAAATGTATATATCGTAAGTCATAAAGATCTTGTCTTTGATCTAAAACAAAAAACACAGACCAGTAAAGGACAGAGTATACACTGTACTGACAACAAATATCTTTATGAAAATAATTTCTAGAAAAAGAATATTGGCAAACTGATTAAATTAAACTAAGATATTTGCTTACTGACATTTTTAAATTACCTTGCAAAGAGATTTTTTGTTTTTATCAGTAACTATTCGTCATGCACATCTACAGCAATTTAAATATCTAAATAATAAAAGAAATTTCCTTTACTCAACTTTAATTACTGTTTGCCAGTGATTATATACAAGACTCCTATGCCTACCTAGTTTACATATACAATGACCCAATACCTTCCAAAGAGAGTCATCTCCATTCTATAATCATCAGCTTAATAATGCTCAAAATTATCCTGTGAGTACAGGAATAAAATTCTTTTTAAGTAATGTCTCAACACATTTTTATTATCTTTAGAGAAAATAATAAACTATAAATAGGAGAAAAATAAAAACTTGGTATTAACTTTGAAAGGGAATGGTATTAATACAAAAATACTGACTGTCAAGTCTGCAATTTTCTCTGGAGGAGAGAATTCCACATTCAAACATCTAAAATGTAACAGGTCACTAGGCTTGCTTAACATTTTAGTTGTGAGCTTTATTTATATTTTCTGAGGCCTGTAGCTATTTATATGGTTATTTACTTCATTGATTTTAAGAGAAATAATGGAGACAGTATGATTAGAAAAATTATTGGATTAGTGAGAAGAAGAAAAACACATTGCTGTAAAGTCTTACATGTAAGAGGAACTTATGTTGAAGGCCTGAATTCTAGTTCTTTCTTGCTTAATAATGTTGACGTATCATTCAAGTCAACATATAGGCACAAAGACATTCTACAGATTTGAAACAATCCTCTAACATCTGTGTCTATGAGGTGAAGAATAAATGACAATTCTATTTTTAGAGTATCTTAATTTATAAAAGATATAGTTGTACCTTAAACCATATATTGCATTTCTATTTTTTTACATTTATACCAATAATTTTCATAATGTCAGCGTCCATATTGTGCAAGTGTTATAACATGACAACTATTTTATTTATGTATTTATTTATATATATCTTTATTTAGATAATTAAACATGATATTTTATAATGTATCAAACAATATGGCAGAATGAAAACATAATTTAACATGAGTTAGAAAGATGACTCAAAGATGTGAAAGATGAATTGTAGAAATACAAGGCAGAGAAAGAGGTAAAGTTAGTTCAAAACACATGTACTCGTAATCTTGTTACTGATAAGAGGAAAAGCATAATCATTTGTAAGCCTCATAATTGTACAAAGCATTTTTTTATTGCTCAGGAATAACAATCATGGTTTATTTCTTGGCCAGAAAAAAATTTCTTTCATGAGGTAACTGGGAAAATAATGTGCAAAGTCATACAATCAACAATACAGGCATACCTCAGGATATTGCAGGCTCAGTTCTATACCACTGCAACAAAACTAATATCACAATAAGGTGAATACTGCAATAAAGTAAGTTAAACAAAATTTTTTGTTTCAAGTGCATTAAAAAGATATGTTCATAATATAGTCTATTAAGTGTGCAATAGCATTACATATAAAAGCACACATACCTTAATTTGAAAAATACTTTAGTGCTAAAACATGCTAACAATCATCTGAGCCTTCAGCTAGTTGTAATTTTCTTACCGGCAACCAGTCTTTACTCAATGTTGATAGCTGCTGACTGATCAATTTCTTGATATAAGACAACAATGAGATATGTCTCATCGATTGACTTTTTCACAAAAGGTTTCTTTGTAGCATGCAATGCTGTTTGAAAGCCCTTTACCCACTGTTGATATTTCGACCTCTTTTCATAAATCACAAGTGTTTTTAATGGCATCTAAGACAGTGAACCCTTTCCAAAAGGTTTTCAATTTACTTTTCCCAGATTTATCAGGGGAATAATTATTTGTAGTAGCGATAGCCTTATGAAATGTACTCATATTTATTAAATAATAAGACTTGAAAATAAAATTACTACTTGATCCACAGCTGCAGAATGGATGTTATGTTAGCAAGCATTAAAACAACATCAATATCTTTGAACATCTCTATTAGAGTTCTTGAGTGGCCAAGTGCATTGCCAGTGAGCAGTAATATTTTTCAAGGAATCTTTTTTTCTGAGCAACAGGCCCCAACAGTGGACTTAAATATTCAGTACAAATAAATAAAAATATTCAGTAAATCATGTTGTAAACAGATGTGTTGCTATCTAGTTCTTTGTTATTCCATCTATAGAGCACAGGCAGAATAAATTTAGCATAATTTTTAACGGCCTTGGAATTTTCAGAATGGTCAGTGAACATGGGTTTCTGCTTCATGTGACCAGCTGCATTTGCCCCTAATAAGAGAGTCAGCCTATCCTTTGAAGCCAATGACTTGCTTTCGCTAGCTATGAAAGTTCTAAATGTCATCTTCTTCTAATAGAAGGCTGTTTCATCTACACTGAAAATCTGTTGTTCAGTGTAGCCACCTTCATCACTTATCTTAGCTAGATCTTCAGACAACTTGCTGCAGCGTCTACATCAGCAATTGCTACCTCGCCTTGCACTTTTATTTTATGAAGACGGCTTCCTTCCTTACACTTCATGAAACAACCTCTGCTAGCTTTTCTTCTGCAGCCTCTTCACCTCTCTCATTCTTCATAGAAGAGAGTTAGGACCTTGCTCTGGATTCGGTTTTGAAGTAAGGGAATGTTGTAGCTGATTTAATCTCTTTTTTTTTTTGAGTTGGAGTCTCACTCAGTCGCCCAGACTGGAGTGCAGTGGTCGTTCCCGGCCACCACAGCCTCGATCTGCTAGGATCCGGAGATCCTTCCACCTCAGTCTTCCAAGTAGCTGGAACTACAGGCGTGCACTACCATGCCCGGCTAATTTTTTATTTATTGTAGAGATGAGATCTCACCTGCTCAGGTGGGTCTCGAACCCGTGGGCTCAGGCAATCCTCTCACCTCAGCCTCCCAAAGGCGTGGGATTACAGGCTGAGCCACTGAGCCCAACTTGATTTAATCTCTTATCTAGACCACTCAAACTTTCTCCATATCGTCTATAAGACTGCTTTGCTTTCTTATCTTTTGTGGGTTCACTGGAGTAGCACCTTTAATTTTCTTCAAAAACTTCTCCTTTGCATTCACAACTTGGCTAACTGTTTTGTGCAAGAAACCTAGCTTTCAAATTATCTCAGCTTTTGACTTGCCTACTAAGCTTAATCATTTCTAGCTTTTGATTTAAAATGAGGGACATGTGACTTTCCTTTTCACTTGAACACTCAGAGGCCATTGTAGGGTAATTAATTGACTTTTTTTTTAATTGGAGTTTCACTCTGTTGTCCAAGGTGAAGTGCAATGGCATGCTCACAGTCACTGCACCCTCAATCTGTTGAACTCAGGCGATCCTTCCACCTCAGCCTTCGAAGTAGCTGGAACGACAGGCATGCGCCACTATGCCTGGCTAATTTTTTTTTATTTATTATAGAGATGAAGTCTCACCAAGTTGTCCAGACTGGTCTTGAACTCTTGAGCTCAGGCAATTCTCTCACCTCCGCCTCCCAAAGTGCTGGGATTACAGGCATGAACCAGTATGCCTGGCTTGACCTAATTTTAACAGTATATATCAGGGGATAGGAGGACCTGAGGAGAAAGGGTAAGAGGACCTGGAGAGAAACGATGGAACAGTTGGTGGAGTAGTCAATATCCATACATTTATTGATTAAGTTTGTGTGTTTCATGGTTCCCCAAAACAATTACAATAGTTAACACCAAAGATCACTGATCACAGATCACTATAACAGATATAATAATACTGAAAAAGTCTGAAATATTGTGAGAATTACCAAAACATGACACAGACATGCAGTGAGCACTTGCTATTAGAAAAGTACTGATAGACTTGCTTGATGCAAGGTTGCCACAAACCTTCTGAATTTAGAGGCTATAATACTGAGTGATCTACACAGAAACAAAGAACAAAATGTCACATGTTCTCACTCATCAGCGGACCTTGAACAACTATCGTAATACTATAAGAAAGGGATTGGCAGTAGGGGAAACTGCTGGGAGAGGGGGGAACACCTCATTAACAAGGGTACCTGTATAATGAACATTTGTATACCTAAACTTGAATTGTACCCCACATATTTAAAATTTAAAAAGAGAAAAGCAACAACAAAAAAATCACCGAAGTGTAATAGAATGAAACACATTAAAACAAGGTATGCCTATATTCTTAGTAGAGACAGTAATATCTTTTGTAAGTCTGTCATTTTTTGAAGACCATCAGTATTAGCCCATGATGGCAAGCCAAAAGGGGTCTGAACAAATGCAATTTTCAGCAAGAAGATAGGTCGAAAATGTGACAGAATATTCTATAGAATCATAGCTCTCTAATAATGACAAATGATACTTGTTATGACTTAATATTGTTAAATTAGCAATATATAGAGAGAAAAATAGCTAACAAAATGCCTAGAACAAAAAAGAAAATAATATAAAGACTTTGATAATACTTTAATTGAATGAATTACTCCAACTCTTAACTTATATGGAACAAAATTATCACGAAATGTTTTCTTCACACTTCTATTAGAATAAAATATGTATTAGGTCTGAGTATAGAATCCAAAGACATGCTTGGCTTAAATGTGTGGGAGAATGTGCCAAAGCCTATGTTTGCTGAGCACTGTTTACAATTCCTATTTCATGATCTTGTAGAGTTACATCACAGCACATTAAAAGGTTCTATGAAAACACGTGGGAGGAGCACCCTTGAGGACTTGTGAAGATATCTCAGAGAGAGTGACCTTGAAGACCTAAAAGATGGTCAGTGCTAGCCAGTTATAAATGGGAAGGAGGAGGATTCCAGGCAGAGGAAAATGTACGTGCAAAAAAACACCAAAAAGTACAAAAGATCATAGGAACTTTAAGCAATTCACTGTGACTGAAAAGCACAGTTGGGGGCTGGTTATCAGGATGACCAGGGGGATTGGAGTGAAGAGCCCCGTCCAGATCATAAAGGCTTTTATGTGTCACATTAAGGATTTTTTCCTTTTTCCTGGGAACAATGAAGAGTCACTGAGGAATATTAAACAAGGAAGAAACAGTATCATATTTGAAATGTAGAAAGGTTCCACCAGCAGCAGTATTCAGAATGCTCTAGAAAGGGGTAAAATAGTAGTAGGAAACAAGTCAGAATGCTTTAACAATCCATGTCAAATCTGATACAGAGGAGTGGCTATATTTGAGAAATATTTAGGAGACATAATTGAAGTAATTTGTTGAGTGGTTAGGAAGATGGTAAATAGAGGAGAGATGGTAAAAATGGCACCTCTGATTTGGGCAACTAAAGAGAAGATGTTGCCCATGTCTGCCCAACAGCAAAAATATAGGAAATCTGGCAAAAGGAAGAAAACTTCAGTTTGTGGAATATTGAGTTTGAGCGATATCCTAAGAGATGTTCTAGAAAAAAATCTGATACATAAGCCTGGCATTCAGAAAAGAAGTTTGGGATGGGGATTCAGATTGGGTGTCATTGGTATAGACGATGATTGAGAAAATTCTGATTTAAATTGGAAAACACACAATTCCTCCTGACATATGAATGGAAATTACAATATAAAATGTGAAGACAGACATTTACCTGCAACAATGAAGAGACAGTTAAGAAGCATTACAAGCAGATAAGATATTTCAGCATGATAGAATGATTTTGGAAGTGAGTTGATGGATGAACTAAAGCAAAAGAAGAAGTGGCTCAGAATACCTTATGAGGGAATACAGTCCTGCAGGAGAGCTGGAAAATAATACGCCCTCTGGAACCTTGAGAGTCCAGAGCCTTAAAGTTCTCAGTAATGATGGAAGCTAAGAGAGATAAGAAGATTAAGTTGGAGTGGAACAGTCATCAAAGCTCTGTCTGGCAAAAAAAGGATTAGGTCTCCACGAACATTATCTTTGCCAGCTCTCACAATTTAAAAATGCTTTTTTTAAAGGCTGGGTGTGTGATCAAGATGGGTGGCACAAGGCAGACAGAGCATGTTTCTCCTACAGAGTAAACCAAGATAGAGAGGGCTTCCTCGGAGAGGAACAAAACTTGTAGCACACACCATTACTTATCAAGAAAGTGATAATAACCATATAGTGCAAAGAAGAGAAAGATCTATAGATCTGGGCTGGAGCTAGCCAGATTCTCACCTGGACCACAGACTGCCAGCAGCCTCCAGACCCAGTGGAAAAGGTAAGTGAGGGAAATTTATAAGTTCTGTGCCCTTGCCAAAGTCTTGGAGGGCCCCCTGAGTCTGTGGGACTTTAGTCCCTCACAGGAAACTCCTGAAATCCATGTGGAGTAGTGCAGCACCAGCCACCATATTCCAGGAACTCAACCCTTGCATGCTGCTTTCAGCGGGCCTGGGAGGAAATGGGCCCAAAGGAGAAACTCCACTGTAATAGACAGCTCCTGACTGGGGCAGGCTGCCCTGAAAACACCTGAGATCATGAGGCTGGCTGTACTTTGACATTCAAAAGGCAAAGAGCCTGAGGCTAAGGCATGAAGCCTGTGGGACACATTGCCATGGCAACCTCTCACTCCCTGTGCAAATTCTTCTGAGCCTGTACTACAAAACAACATCACTCTAGAGGCCTGGGACTCCCTCCTAATCTACACTGGGGTAGCCAAGAGTGCACTCTTGTGAGGTTCTTGAGCACCTTTCCCCCTGCACTCCCCTCAAAGGTTCAAATCAGACAGAGAACTTGGGTAATCCCAGAGCCTTGCCATCCACCTAGGTTGGCTAAGCATTTCCTTGGAGTAACACATGCAAAAGGAGAAACCCCACAGTCACCACTGCAGCTGACTTTCTCCCACAAGTGCCAACTCCTTGCCAGAGATCAATATCACAGCCCACCACATCAGATATAATACCTCAACTGTGGGTAAGGGCTGATCTCAGACCCAGCTAACACTGTTTTCCAAGCTACTCTGACCAATCAAGGCAGTGCAGGTACCCAGCATAGGACTGCTACAGCTGGCAATTGAGAAACTACTCACCACACCAACGTTATATATAACCAAGAGGAAACCTACAGTGCCTTTGCCAGCCCTCTACCACCCTCAAATAAGAAGAAATAGTCTACCCAAATGAGAAGGAACCAGAAAAATAATTCTAATGATATGAAAAAACAGAGTTCTCCAACACCCTCAAAAAATTACACTAACTCTTCAGCAAGGGACCCTAACCAAAATGAAAATTTGATATTCCAGACATGGAATTCAAAATGTTGATTTTAAAATTGATCAAAATGCTTCAGGAGAAAGTTGAAAACCAACATAAGAAATTTTTTAAAAAACTATTTAGGACATGAATGGAAAAAAATTTTTCAAAGAGATAGACACCTTAAAAAAAAAACAAGCTGAAATTCTAGAAATGAAAAAAATCATTCAGGGAAATACAAAATGTGTAGAATGTTTCAAAAGTAGACTAGAATAAGCAGAAGAAAGGATCTCAGAACTTGGAGACAAAACTTTTTAATTAACCCAAGCAGACAATAAAGAAAAAAGAATGAAACAAGAAATGTGAGCACATGTAAAACACTCAAATCTCGGAATCATAGGTGTTCAGAAGAATTGAAAGCAACAGGTTTGGAAAACTTATTTGAAGGAATAATGGAGGAAAACCTCCCGGCTTTGTCACAGATTTAACATCCAGATTCAAGAAATCCAAAGAACCTCCAGAAGATTCATTGCAAAAAGGTCATCCCCAAGGTATATAATCATCCGGGTATGCAAAGTTAGTGTGAAAGAAAGAATTTTAAGATCAGTGAGACAAAATCATCAAATAGCTTACAAAGGTAAACCTATCAGACTAATAGTAGACTTCTCAGAAGAAGCCCTCCAAGTCAGAAGGAATTGGGGCCCCATCTTCAATCTCCTCAAACAGAATAAAGTCAGCCAAGGATTTTGCATCCTGCAGAACTAAGTTTTATAAATGAAGGGGAAATGAAGTCTTTCTCAGACAAGCAAATACTGAGGGAATCTATCATCACTACATCAGCTCTGCAAGAAATATTCAAACTGCTGAAACAAAAGGTCAAAATACACCAATAGAAAAACATTGGCAATCATGAAGCTCGGAGGCCTTATGGAACACCAACACAATACAGAAAATAAATAAATATATAAAATAATCAGACAACAAACAGTATGATGAATGGACTAGTACCTTATGTATTATTATAAATGCTGAATGTAAATGGTCTGATGTCCCACTAAAAAGATAAAGGCTGACAGAATGTATTTTTAAAAAAACACAACTTAAATATCTGCTACCTCCAAGAGACCCATTAACCACACAAAGACTCTTATAGACTCAAGGCAAAGGGATGGGGGAAAATATTCCATGCAAATGGAAATCAAAAACAAGGAGTAGCCATTCCCATACCTGATAAAGCAGACTTTAAATTAACAACAGTAAAAACGAAAAGATGATTATATAATGATAAATGGATAAATCTAAAGAGAAAATGTAACAACGTTAAATATATGTGTCTAACACCAGAGTCCCCAGCTTTATAAAACAAAGTCAACTAGACCTAAAAAAAAAAAAAAAAGGAGTTAGATAACAATACAATAATAGTGGGAGACTCCAACACTCCACTGACAGCAATAGAAAGACATCAAGGCAGAAAGTCCACAAAGAAACATTGGAGATAAACTGGCCCTTAAAGCAAATGGAATAGACTCTACAGAACATTCTACTGCAAAACTACTAATTATACATTTTTTTTCTTATCAGTACATAAAACATTCTCCAAGATCGAACATATGCTAGGTTACAAATCAAGTCTCAATAAATTTTAAAAAATCAAAATTCTATCAGGCATCTTCTCAGACCAAAGTGGAATAAAACTAGAAATTAACTCAAAAAACTCACAAAACCAAACAAAAACATGAAAGTTAAGCAATCTGTCCTAAATGATCCTTGAGTCAACAATGAAATCAAGATGGAAATTTAAAAATTCCTCAAAATGAGTGACAACTATGAAACAAGTTATCAAAACCCCTGTGACACAGACAAAGCTGTACTCAGAGAAAAATTTATAGCACTTAAGACCTATACTAATAAGACTGAAGGGTCACATGTGACAACCTAACATCATACCTCAAAGAACAAGAAAAACATGAACAAACCAAACCCAATACTAGCAGAAGAAAAGAAATAATGAAAATCAGAACAGAACTAAATGAAATTGAAATTTTTAAAAATGCAAAGGATCAATGAAACAAAAAGTTTATTCTTTGAAAAGATAAGTTGATAGACCACTAGCTAAATTAACTAAGAAGCAAAGAGAGAAGATTCAATCAGAATTAGCTCAATCAGAAATGAAAATGGAAACATTGCAACTGACATAACAGAAATTCAAAGGATTATCTGAGATTATTACGAACACTCCTATACAACAAACTAGACAATCTAGAAAAAAATAAACAAATTATTGTAAACATATAGCCCTCCGACCTTTAATCAGAAAGAAACCCAGAACAGATCAATAATGAGTAATGAGATTGAACAGATTGATTAGAAGTCTCCCAACAACAGCAACAAAAAGTCCAGGACCTGATGTTCTCACAGCTGAATTCTACCACACCTTCAAAGAAAATCTGGTACCAATTTTACTGACGCTATTCCACAAGATTGAAGAGGAGGAAATCCTTCCTAACTCATTCTTTGAGGCCAGTATCACTCTGGTACCAAAGCCAGGAAAAGACACACCAGAGAAAGAAAACTACAGACCAATATCTCTTATGAACATAGACACAAAAATCCTTAGCAAGAACCTGGAAACAACCATGCTGCCCATCAAAAGAGGACTGGATTAAAAAAATGT
>NW_007091268.1:222963-284437 GCF_000164805.1 Carlito syrichta
GAGGGGGATGGGATTAACAGTAGCAAATATCTGTCTGGGGTGGGAAAACACCTTTTATCAACAGGGTGCCTGAATGAAACGTAATTGTACACCTAACCCTTAACTGTACCCCACAAAACCATAATAAAAAATACTGATTAATTATTAAAAAAAAAAAAATCCTTAGCAGACTTTTAGCAAACTGAATTCAATAGCACATTAAAAAATAATACACCACAACCAATTGGGTTTTATCCCAGTAATGCAAGGGTGGTTCAATATATGCGGGTCAATAAATGTAATCCACTACACAAACAGAATTAAAAACAAAAATCATATGATCATTTAAATAGATGCAGAGAACACATTTGATAAAATCCGGCATCACTTCATGATAAAAACCCTCAGCAAAGTAAGCATAGAAGGAATGTTCCTCAAAATACTAAAAACCACAATTGACAAACCCACAGCCAATGTAATCCTAAATGAGAAAAGTTGAAGGCATTCCCCCTCAGAACTGGAACAAGGCAAGGATGCCCACTTTCACCACTTCTATTCAGCATAGTACTGGAAGTCCTAGCCAGAGCAATCAGGCAAGATAAATAAATAAATTGTATACAAATTGAAAAAGAAGAAATCAAACTATCTCTGTATGTTGCTCATAAGATCTTATCCCTAGAAAATCCTAAAATCCTTCTCAAAAAAAATTCTAGGATTTGATAAGTGAATTTGGTAAAGTTTTAGGATACAAAATCTATACATACAAATTAGTAGCACTGCTATACACCATCAATGACCATCAGTGACCATCAGTCACCATCAGTGACCAAGCTAAGAATCAAATCAAGAACTCAATTCCATTTAAAATAGCAGCCAAAAAGCTAAAGTATCTAGGAATATATTTAACCAAGGAAATGAAAGATCTCTATAAGGAGAATTACAAAGCACTGATAAAAGATATTGTAGGGAACACAAAGAAATAACGAAACATCCCACGCTCATGGATTGAAAGAATCAGCATTGTTAAAATGGCCATATTACTAAAAGTAAGCTACAGATTCATCACAATCCCTATCAAACTACCAAAGTCATTTTTCAGAGTTAGAAAAAAAACTCCTAAAATTCATATGAACCCCAAAAAAGATCCAGAATAGCCAAACCAATCCTAAGCAAAAAGAAAAAAGCTAGAAGCATCACATGACCTGACTTCAAATTTCACTACTAGCCAACACAGCATGGTACTGGTACAAGAGCAGATACATGGACCAATGGAACAGAAGTGACAACCTAGAAATAAACTCAGATACTTACAACCAAATAATCTTTAACAAAGTATACAAAAACATACAGTAAGGAAAGATACCCTATTCAACAACTGGTGCTAGGAAAATTGGACAGCTACATGCAGAAAAATGAAATTTGATCTCTATATCTCCTCATATACAAAAAATAACTCAAGATGGATTAAAGACTTAAATGTCAGATCTGAAACCATAAAAATCCTTAAAGAAAACTTAGGAAAAACTCTTCTGGACATCAGCCTAAGCAAAAAATTTATGGCTAAAATCCCAAAAGCAAATGCAACAAAAATAAAAATAAATAAGTGGGACTTAAAACTGAAAAGTTTCTGCATAGTAAAAGAAATAATCAACAGAGCATATAGACAACCTACAGAATTGGAGAAGATATTTGCAGCCTGACAAAGGACTAATACAAAGAATCTACAAAGAACTCAAACAAATTAGCAAGAAAAAGCAAATAACTCCAGTAAAAAGTGAGCAAATGACAGGAACAGACCATTATCAAAAGATTTACAAATGGCCAACAAACATGAAAAAATGTTCAATATCACTTATCATCAGGAAAATGCAAATCAAAACTACAATGAGATATCACTTTACTCCAGTCAGAATGGCCAGTATTAAAAAAAAAATAGATGCTATCATAATTAATTTAGTACAGCCTCTATGGAGATTTCTCAAAGAATTAAAAACAGATCTACTATTTGATCCAGGAATCCCACTATTAGGCATCTACCCAGAGGAACAGAAGTCATTCACTCACAATTCACAATTGCAGAGATGTGCAATCAGCATAAAAGCCCATCAACTGATTGGTGAATAATAAAAATGTGGACTACATACACCATGGAATATTATTCAGCTATCAGAAAGAATGAAATAATGTCTTTTATAGCAACTTGGATAGAATTGAAGAACATTGTCCGAAGTGAACTAACTCAGGAACAGAAAACCAAACACCACGTGTTCTCACTTATAAGTGGGAGCTAAACTAAGGATCCACAAAGACATAGGGAATGGTATAATGACACTGGAGACTCAGAAGAGGGTGTAGGGGAAGGCGTGAAGGGGTGGAAAATCACCTGTCGAGTACAATGTGCACCATGGAGGTAGTTGATATACTTAAAGTCCAGACCAAAAACCATCTGTATCCCCTAAAGCTATCACAATGAAGAAAAAAAATGCAGATTATTATTCTGGGTTAAAGCCTGAGCATCTGAATTTCTAACATGTTTGCCAGTGATGTCAGTACTTTTGGCCCAAGGAGAATAAATTGTACAGCTTGGATTTTATTTCAGTTTATCAGACCAATAAATGAACATAATAGACTTCATTTTTCAAAGCAAGTTATATCAAATAAAATCTAAAAAGAAAGAAATGATTCCAGATTAAATGATGGTTTATGCATATCAATCAATATCCTCAAGAGAAATTAAAATTAAAAAATAAAGACTAGGTAGTGGCTCAGGCTTGTAATCCTAGCACTTTGGGAGGCCGAGGAAGGAGGATTACTTGAGCCCAGGAGTTTGAGACCAGCCTAGACAACATAGTGAGTTCTTGTTTACACACACACACACACACACACACAAATAGTCAGGAGTGGTGGCACATGCCTTTAGTCCTAGATGCTCGTAAGGCTGAGGCAGAAGGATCATCTGAGCCCAGGAGGTCAAGGCTGTGTTGAGTTGTGATCATGCCATTGCCCTCCAGCCTGAGTGACAGAATGAGGCACCTACTAAAAAAAAAAATTAAGAACACAAAAAGAAAAAGAGGAAGTATATATAAAACAACTCATATTTTGTATTGAGTACAAAAAAATTTACAATCATGCTAACATGATGACGATATGAAGGCCAGTAAACATAAGTTAATGTTAAAGTTATTTTGTTGCAAGAGAGAAGACATAATTATCAAAAATAAAACCAAGAAGAGACACATAGAAAAAGCAAAAATAAATAAATAATTGAAATCTAAAAAGCAGATGCAAACAAGTCAAAATAGATTAGCAATCACAATAAACCCAAGTGAACTAAGCTCCAGAAACATGTGAGGTGCTGAGCAGTAGTAGATGGTTGTATATGAACACCATTCTACAAGGAATGGGGGAAATCACCTTGATTGTCCACTATAGGTATAACATCTTCTCTGAAATTGCTGGGACCACATATCCGTCTTAGAATTTGTCATGTGATTTTAAGAAGGCAACAATAAGAATTGCTATTGAATAAAAATACATTTCATCTTTTAACCAATTATATACAGCAAACAGTAAATTCTCCTCAGTGAGTTCTGAGTTTTCTCTCACTAGGAATTGGTAAAGTGACAACCATCTTCCCTGCTCTATTGGAAGTCCAGCTCTCTATTCTTTCACTATCTAGTTTCTGCTAATCTTCTCCTTTGTGATCCACACCATTCTGATGTCACACTAGCTTATTTAATACTAATTATGTATTGTTCAGTTTTTCAATGACAGCAGTCTTTTTTCCAGATTTATTGAGGTATGATGGACAAACATTGCATTATTTAAGGTATAAAATGTGATGTTTTGATATACATACACATTGTGAAATGTTTACCACAATCAAGCTAATGAACATATCCCTTACCCCACATCACCTTTGTATGGTAAGAACGCTTGAAATCTACTCTCTTTTTGCAAATTTCAATACACAATACATTGTTCTTCACTATAGTCATGCTGCACAGTAGATCACAGTACTTACTCATCTTATAAGCGAAGGTTTGTACCTTTTGACCAATATTTCCCTTTTCCCCCAACTTCCCAGTTCCTAGTTCTATTTGTGGTCACCATGAGATTGGATTTTTTTTTTTTTATTCTACATATAAATGAGATCATGCATTATTTTTTTCTTGTCTGGAACATTATTACGGCTGCCCTAGCAAATGAATATGTGCAATGTGACAACAGATTATGAAAGATGCTTCATTAAAAGTTCAAATCAGGAGTGAAGCTGTTTCTACTTACCTTAGAATAAGTTTACATTCTCTCTATAATTCTAGTCTTCTTGGCTATAAAATAGGGATAATGATAATATCGCATAGCATTGCTGGAAAGATAAAATAAGCTGATATATGTAAAGCTCTTAGAGAAAAACACCTTTAGCATTGTATACTTTCAATGGTTATTAGCTATTCTTATTCTTCACTCATTTAACTGTGCCAAGCTCAATTATAGGCATTCTAGGTATCTCAACAAGCAAAACGGATATGAATTCCTATCTTTAGGAATTTTACATTGTGGTACATATTAGTTGCAGACAATAAAACAAATAAGTAAATTATGTAATATGTGGGCCAGTAATGAGTTCTATGGAGAGAAATAAAGCAGAGACTGTGGAAAGGGAGGGCTAGGATAGGGTTAGGAAATTGTTTATAGGGTGGTCCAGGGAAGCATCATTGAAGGAAGTACAGGAGTGAGCCATGTATATACCTGGAGTAAGAGCATTCCAAGTAGAACAGCAGGGGAAAGTACCCTGAGGTTGGAGACTGCCTGGAATAATCAAAGAACAGTAAGAAGGCCAGTGTGGCTAGAGCAGAGTGAGGTGGGAGCATAAGGAGAAGATTTTCATCAAAGGAGACCAGATCGTATAGGTCCTCGAAGGGCTTTGACTTTTACCCTGAGTGACATGGGAAGTCACTGAAGGTTTGGAGCACAGGAGTGACATGAACTAAGGTGCATTTTATAGGATCACCCTGGCCACTGTGTAAGAGTAGATTGATAGTGGTAGAGGCTGGGAGAGAGGGAATGACGGCAATAAGCCACTGTACTTGTTTTGTTTTTTGTTTGTTTGTTTTTGAGATAGGGTCTTGCTATGTTGTCCAGGCTGGTCTTGAATTCCTGGCCGCAGGTGATTCTCCCACCTCAGCCTCCCAAAATACTGGAACTATAGGCATGAGCCACCATGCCCAACCAGAATAATGATTTGGAGAAGGAAAAAGCAAAGTAAAAGTAGTGGTTACTATTTTTCTTCCTCTTCCTTTTGGTATTATCATTATTATTGCTATAATGAGAGGTAGCCTTGTCAATCTTTTCCCTTTTTCTCTTAGTCTCATTTTCTATTGGATTTTTCTTTTTATCCTAGCAGATACTAAGCAATGGCACACCTACTCCAACATTTGGTCAGCACATTACATCTAGCTTCTCCATTTTCCTACTGTAATCTAGATCAATAAACAAGTACGTGCACATAACCTTGACTCTTCACCTCTACTTCCATAGTCACACCTCCTCTCTTAATTCCTCCAGAAAATATCTGCTGCTTCTTCTTTTGGAAATGACACTGGTCTTTGCTTTTTCTCATTTTGGCCATTTTTTCTTACACTCACTCCAATTTCCATTAATCCTCACACCAATTCTTCCCCACTAACAACACTGTCTGTTCTCATTCCCATTAATTCTCCTACGATTCCTCAACATCACAATAAATCTCCTGACCTATCTTCCTGACGTATCCTTTTCCTCTGGTCCTCGGCTGCAACTCTTTGCTGAAGGAAAAAGTTATTTGATGTCTTTGGGTCTGTTTGCTCCTCTGCAAAACAAAGGCATTCGACTAGATTATCTCTAAAGATTCTTTCAGCTTTAAACTCTGATCTAACCAACTCTACTTTTACCTCTTCAGTGATTTTTCATGTGTGGCAAGTTTCATTTCGTTCCCTATTGCCTAACTCACTTTAAATCTCTCATTACTTCCTTATCGTTGCCAAAGTCCTAACCACTTTCTTCATCATTATTTCTTAGGTCAAGCCAGGTGGTTTTCACTCACACCTTAATGTCGGTCAAAGGAGAGTGTTATTTTTAGATTTTTCCTAGCACTGGCAAACAGAATAACAGAGAAATGACGTTTCTAGTCTTTTTTAGAAAGCAACTCTACTTGGACATTGCTTTATCATAAATGAGACGTTCTTATGATTATCCTTGAGAAATCTGTGATTGGAAAGTTTTGTTAAGGCCAGTGACAAACAGCTAATGGCACAGCATCTGCTTTGTTTTCTCAGGCACACTCTTGAAGTGTTCATCTTCACTCCTTGGTGGTGCCCTCGCCTTTCACTTCCTTTGTCATGTAACTGCCAATTTTGATCAATTCATGAGAGAGTAAAGGTGACAAGGGAAAACAATTTAACTCAGCTGATTGCTCCCTTTACAAATAAGGAAACACAGTTTGATATTCTGGATTTCAGAATAAGTTGATAACAACAGGAAAATCCTGTACACAAACATTTTTGAATGTTTTTATTTAGCAAAAATTTCAGGTGATTTTGAAACACATTAGACATCCCATTCATTGAAGAAAAGAGAGTTTACTCCAAAACATTTTTAAGTCATCCTAAAATGATTTTGTCTATCAGAGCAAAAAAGGACAAAGAGAAAATTCTGCCCCAAAACATATTTTTATGGCAGAGATTATATAGCTGGATTTCTTAGACATCAAGAAAATTCATACGCGCGCGCACACACACACGTAAATAATGAGTTTAAAAGATTCCATTAAGACTAAGTTTCACACAACACATTGTGACTATAAATGAGTTACTTGAATACAATAGTTACCTCCAGTTATTTTTAGCAAGGAAGCTGGACTTCACATTATTTAATTTGTAAAACTCTGGTAGAGATGTGTCCTGTCTAGCCTCCTCTACCCAAAGCAAATGTCATTGCTCCTAAATGCCACAGTAATAAGACATCTCCTCCTCCTCTGAGCTCCACTGAAACTCACCTTCTATCCTTCTTATCCCCCATGCCCCCTAAATCAGTCTCTCATATCTGTCAGTATGTATTGGCAGAAGAAAAGAAGGAGCAGAAAAATAAATCAGCATCATAGTTTAATAGAAAAAGCATAGGTTTTGAGTCAGATAAACCTAGTTTGGTATCTAATTTCATCTTTGTATCTAATTTTATTCAACATGAGACAATGGCCAGTAGAATTAACCTCTCTCAGTCTTAGTTTTCTCATCAGTATAATGGCGATAATGAGACCTCTCTCGTTGGGCATTGTGAAGATTAAATTGGATATGATTGTAAAATACCTAGCATATAGAGGCACTGAATAAGAGGACACTTCCCTTTCTTCTATTTTAGCATACCATTCACAGGTCAATCCTGTATCACAATTGGTTGAACACGGTTGGTTGCTCTAACAGCCTATTACTAGGCTGCACACTTTTGAAGGCAAAGTCTTGTCCACCTTTGTATTCCTGTAGAATTTAGGGGAGCAAACTGCATATTCTGGAGGCACAAGGACTGTGCATTATGCTAAACTGAGGGTTGAACAAAGATGTCTAAGGCTGTGGAACAATTATCTGTGGATTTTGGCTCTTTGGGCTGTTTGGGTAATATAGTTGCTCTCATGTGCTATGGCTCAGGCCACACAGGCCTCGAGACAGCCCACCATGTTTTAAATTAGCTTGCACAAAATACAACTACTTTCCTAAATTATTTGGCAACTGATCAGGACTCTGTTCTGTTTCTCACTGTGGAAACTCCTACAGGGATATTGACTTTACTCTGAGAGAGACAGAACTGAATTCAGTACACGATGTTGGAAAAAAACAAGAAGTTGTGTTGAAAGAAGCACAGAGTCAAACAAACATGGGTTATTAACTCCAACTCATCCTTGACTAGCCATGAGACCTTGGGCAAGTTACTGTGCTCACTGAGCCTCATTTAAACAAAAAGAGAGATCATAACTCTACTTCACACAGGGTTGTTGGGGAACTTAGGGAGGTGATACCTTTGAAAAGACTTTAACAACCATGAAGTAGGATGCAAAAACAAAGTCTAAGAGAGCCAACACTTGGGGCTCCTCTTTTGTCACAGTTGAGGTCTCTACGTTTATTTCCCTCCTTTGGCAACTGATCAGCTCTTGTTTTATAATTTCAGTTTAGCTCAGCAGGAAAGCAGTGGACATGTGTGTATATGTGTGTGTGTGCAAATCCACACAGCTCTCTGTCTTTTCTTCTGCATGCCAAAGAGTTACAATGCAACAAGAAAGTGCAGCCAAAGTTTCATAATAACGCACTGCATGCAGTGCCTGTAGAGCAAAGGACTCATCTGCCTGCAGGCAGCCGGAACTGCACACATTATCTTTCTGTCTGATGCTCAGCCTTACTGCTTTGGGCTTTTTCTCATGTGTTAGTCACAGCTGTCTTTGTAAAATATTTCAAAGATACAACCCAACCAAAGCATAACAGAAAGTCATCCCCAGATGAAAGGGGGCTGCTGAGGGGAGGACACAAAGTCTTTCAGTTCAGGTGTAATCTTTGTTTCTAGGCTGTTTGATTCACATCACTCTGGGCTCCTTGAGGAAACTGAGAGGGAGGGGAGGCAGGCTGACCAGCTACAGGATGCAGATGGAGGAGTGAACCTTCCCAAATTTCTGGAAGAAATCTTCCTGGGCCTGGGCCAAGGCATCTTCATCAATGTAGACTGCCGGCCTCTTGGCCATGAGGAAGTATTGCACTTTCCTCAGGTTCCAGCCCATCACGTACTGGAGCCAGCCACAGACAGCCGCCGTGGAGCGGCCCACCCCGGCGTTGCAGTGCACGTACACGGTGTGTCCATTCTCCAGCAGCGCATGCAGGAGGCACACGGCCTGGGGCAGCATCTGCACGCGGCCTGCGGTTGAGAAAGCACAGCACACACACGTGAGTAATGAAATCCATTCTACCCCCACCGCTAAGAACTCCTCCAACACACGTGATTTAGTGAAAATCACAGGGCCACATAGGCCGAGGCAGGGATGGGAGAGCATTCCTTTCTTTGGAGGGCAATAGGGAGACAGTTTTAAAACCTGATGACAATAAGGTAGACAGAACACGAGGCAATGGGTCCTCTCTGAACCTTCACTGGATGCTGCTGCTCCTTTGAGTGACTTCATAATCCATGAAAATTTACCTTCAAAGAAATGTTACACATCGCCTATCGCCACACAAACACATTTTACATTTATCAAAAGGACTGGCAGAAACTCCATCAGAGTTTTAGAGGATTCCAAAGAAACCTGGCTTGTCTGGTCCTATCACTTGAATTTGTGAATCCAAAAGTATCTTTCAGGTAAATGTAAAACACAGAATTAGTCCATATTGGTTAAAGGAATTAATCTTGTTTACTCAACATATGCCAATTACATTTGTTCAATGGAATGGCTAATGTTATGTGATACACGAGGGATAACCGATCATTCATTTATTCCCTCAAGACACAGTGAGTGCAAAAACCGATTTAATTTCTATGTTAGTGAGCAATTATGATTATAGTTATTACTGCTTCATGACTTCTATTTCGATTATTAGATTATTCAAATGTCCTCTCATCACATTGGGAGAGGATGGCTGTGCTCTGCCGAGGCCTGCTAGTCTCTGCTCTTCCCTCTCATCCCATGGGACAGAGGACGCCCCCACAGTCATCACTCAGAGCTTCCTGGATGCCTGGAGTTTCTTCTGCTCAAAGATTCTTAGTACAGGGATATTTAGTGACTTGGGATTTTTTGTTTGTTTATCTGGGGGAGGGTCAATGTAAATAACTTCAAAAGGAAAAGGAAGAGAGAAACTATAGCGTCCTGAATTACAACGATGTGCTTACAACTCAGGGTTCTCTAAGTACTCTGTCCTCAACCACACAGGGAAACAAGCCCCAGAGGACCCTCCGAGGACCACATGGAAGAGCCCTGTCTGGTCTTCACATTCCATCCCTATTGGATGACTGAAGAGGTGGGAACGTCCCACTTTCAAACAAGCTCACCTGTGGTTCTTCACGGAGGCCTAGAATTCTCCTATGAGAGTCACTCAGATGAGTTTAGACTTCTCTAGATATTCACTTTTGAAAAGCAAGTGCCTTTAAAGGAGCCAACACAACACATTGAGACCAGGCACCAGCACCTTAGAAGGTCAGAGTTTACCAAAGACCCTAACATGATTTGAAGGCCCCTCAGTCCCCAGGGACTGGGAACCCCACCTCAGCATCAACTTCATCATGCTCTAAGATAATAGCAGAGAGTCAACATGGAAGCCAGGATAATATTCTCGTCTTGCTGCTGGTGCTCTGCTAATCCCTCTCATGAAGAGACCTAAATCTACAGGCTTCACATAGGAGTATGGAAATGGATTTAACTGGAATGCCTTCAGGCAAGGCACTGCTGTTCCCCAGGCTCCATCACTCGCTAGTGCCTCTTGCATGTGTTCCCTTCCTGGTCTCGAAGGGCATTTGAGACACACCAGCTTCTGTGGATATCTTGATTCCTCACTGTCCAAACTGAGCCATGAACTTGCATCTATCTATATCTCCATATTTGGTTCCAGTGTGCTCAAGGTTAGAGTGAGGTGAACGGGCCACTCAATTATTCATAGAGTCCCCTCCTAGTGGCACCGAAATATCACTGGAGATACAACAGTGTGCAGAGAACTTCTTATGTGCCGGTGAGATGTCTTAGGGGCATCCTAGGGACAGCCCCGTCGGGTTGGGAGATCCTAGTAGGCAAAGCTTCCAAGGTCCATTAGACCTTGCTGGAGAAGAGAGAGGCCTGCTCAGCTGCAGGGCTTTTGTTCTGCTGAGCGGGTGTGAGAGATTTACTCCAAGTAACACTGGGTGGGAAGAGAGACCTGCCACCAGATCTGGGAAGAGTGGGTTCATCTTACGCCTGCCACAGCTGGTGACATGTGACTAGTTCCTTACTCTGGCTGCCCCAGAGATTCAGTAATTTGGCAGAAAATAAGTAAGAATATTTTTCATGTAGTCTTTCCTCAAATGCCCAATATACAAATAGCCCACCATGGTGATTTACAGTAGAAGCCATTGGACTCAGAGCCCCAACTGCTGGCGCTCAGCTTGTATAACACCCATGTCACCAGCTTGCCAAACGAGAGCTTCCATGAACCCAGTCAAGATCCCCTCCCCAGACCTGCTCTCTGGACAGAGGTCTGTACCATAAAGGACAGGTCTGTACCATAAAGCCCAAATGATGCAGTACCATCTCCTTTCCTTTTTAATCTGTAGAAGATTCTTCAAAAGACACGTGCACAGTTTGGAAGCTAAAAAGGTCTATGTGATAGTTTGAGGCTCTGTGATCTTAGACACTTACTCCCAAAAGGTGCATGTCAGCAACCACGTGGAAGCTCCCAAAGCTCCCAGCTTCACAGAGGTTGCACCAGCAGGCACAGGTCTCAGTGGTCTTCCTTCAGAATCACTCAACCATTGACCAAAGAATTGTCAAATATTTAAAAAACATAAAGAATAGGTGAGGCACAGTGTCTCACACCTGTAATTCCAGCATTTTGGGAGGCCAAGGCAAGAGGAGGAGTTCAAGACCAGTCTGGGCAACATAGTGAGACCTTGTCTCTATAAAAATTGCTTTAAAAAAATTAGTCAAACTTGGTGGTGCATATCTGTAGTCCCAGCTACTTGAGAGCCTGAGGCAGAAGGATTGCCTGAGCCCAGGAGATCAAGGCTGTGGTGAGCCGTGATCATGTCACTGCACTCCAGTGTGGGTGACAGAATGAGACTTTCACTCAAAAAACCAAAAACACCACGTAGAATAAATAAATAATTAAGAAGAGCACCAGAGAAGTAGGTGGTCCGGGATACCCACCCATCTCACGCTAGCCTCAGCTGGAGTCCTTGTTTATTTTCAACTCTAGTGATTGCAAATCACCCTGCTTTGATTCATGGTGGATAACATTGATCAAGCTCTTTCAACCTGCCCAGCACTGTTCTCAGCATTTTACACTCAGTAGCTCATTTACAACCACCTCTTAACTATTTACACAGAGGGTGCCAAAAAAAGTATACATTTTAAGAAAGAAAAAAAACTGTATTAAAATTGTAATACTCAACATATACTGGTAACAAAAGACAAATACAAGTCATATTTGACTTCTACCATTACAAGAGGTGCTCAAAGTGATTACCATCAGCGCCCAGACACTTCTGATTACAGCAAACATCTCTTAACATCGCTTAAAATGTATATGCATTTTTGGGGCACCGTCGTATATGAGGAACTGAGGCACAGAGATTTGCCCAAGGTCATTCCCTTAAGGGCCACTCCAATCAGCCAGTGTGACTCTGAAGCCTGGGGACCTTTCCCAGTCTACCTGGTTAATGGTACTTCCTGGCCCCCCTCTTGTAGATCTAGACCCTCGGTCAGTCCCTCTGCACCTCACTTACCTGGTCATGTTGCTGCTCTTACTCCTGTGTGAGAGTATCATCCCTGAGGTTAGTACCTCTGTACTACCCTCTCTGCTTGAAAACCTATCCTAGGGAGCCCAAACTAATACAAAAACCACCTAGGAATAAAAAGTGTCCTAGGTTCAGGGCTCACCTTGATATATCCTCCTCAACATAGCCAGTGTCAACCAGAGCAGCTAATTTTTAGGTTCCTGTATATAGGCTCCATATAGCAGTTAATTTGATTAAAATTGTCCATTCTGAAAACAATAAACCCTCAAGACAAGGCTGATATCCAGATGTTCTTATGTAAAGTATTCCTTACTTTAAATATTGGCAACTAAGCTGAAAAACTGTAAACTCTCTGAAGGTCAAACACAACATGCTACCATCTATGTTTCTGCTTTGTAATTTAATACAGGCCTTGACTCTCATGCTCAATAAACATTATTGAGTGCATGGATAAAAACAAGGCAAAACAAACAACAATAATCCAATGATATCTATTTGATCTGAGACACTACTAGGCCCTTCTAACCTGACTTGCGGTCCACACCTGCTCCAACCTAATCCAATTCTGGAATGGTTAAAAGCATCCAGAAAACATGCACTGAGTAAGCCAAGTGAGGAGAGAAATAGATAAAGCATTTTGGCAGGTTCCTGAAACAGCCTGAGGCATCAGACTCTGAAATAAGAGAGAGGGATCAAAGCTCGGGAGATGCACTTTATCCAAATTTGACCCAGAAAGAACTCATTCCTGGCAAAACTTTCAGCCTTTTACACATTCACACACACACACACACACACACACACACACACACACACACACCCCTTTCCTTTCTTACATAAGTAGTTAGATGGTGAATATATATTATTTTATTTGGGTATAGCTTCTTTTCCATTTTTGGAGTGTAATATAGGTAAGGTTCACATCATCTGTAATATCCTTTGGTAGAAACTTAGACTTAAGATTCATTCTACAGCCCCTCCATTATGATTTTCAAAGCCCCTTCGCATCAATTATCTTATTCTATTGTCCTAATTTTGTAAAGTAGAAAGTACTATCCCCATTTTCCCAGTTGAAGGAAATCGCCTGCTAATATCACACATCTACTCAATGGTGACAGGGCCCAAGCCCAGGTGTTCTGGCTCCAAGGTCAGCATCTTGGAGATATGGTAGAGCTGAATTCAGTCTATTGAGGCAAAAGATCTCAGACTTAGACAACAGAGGGACAGCTGAGGACTCTGGGAAGCATATGAGCTCATTTGAGAGGCAACTGTAGACCATTTGTTACAAATAGCACCTCAATGACAGAGGTCAAAACACAATCTGAATACTTTCTAGGTGAAGGAATTCTTAATGAGCAGCTTTGTTTTGTTTTGTTCAGGTGAGTACTAGATTTGGGATATTTTCAGGTGAAAGACACAAACCAATTTTTAAAAAAAATATATAAGAAAAAGAGAAAGAAATCTAAAACACCCCTCTGCATACGACACCGTGTACGTACGAGAATAGGGATCAATAGCACAATTGATTGTAACAGGCCTGTGACAACCAGTGGTGACAGTCAAGTCTAACAAACTGTCTTCTTTCTCAGACTTCTTCTGACAGCATTATGCTGTGACTCAAAACACTTCCAAATGGATTTTTCTCTAGAGTTCTAAAAATATTCAGCTGAATTAATCTATATGTTCATTGTGAGTCACAGAGATTGATCTATTGATAAAGTTCCCCTGCCACTCAAAGACAGTCATTAACCCTTTGATTACTCCCACAGGTTAGGCTGAATTGAAGAAATGCTATATTGAGTCTTACAGTTTGACCTTTTCAAGCAGGAGCTTGCATTTGCCGTCATGGTGCTGCCTGCTCCCTCAGCCTGGAGGAAGGTCCACGCCCAGTGACACCCCGAGAAAGTCTGAATACAACTACAGTGAGTCTTTGGGAATATAGTTTTCTTTCAGGCTCCTGCAGACACCCAAACTGTCAAGCAAATGACCTATTAACCGGCAGGGTCTTCAGGCAATCTGTGTGTGGGATGGGATGAGAGGCGTGGCAAAGTTAGGAGCTCAGCTTCCCAAGGCTCACCTTGCCTCGCATGATACTCCAACAGGAAACAATGCTGTGAAATCAGAACTAAAGATGTTAAAACCAAAACGGTCTCTGGAAGCTGCAGTCTTACTATCCTAACAATCTACTCTGTTTTGAAACCTGAAAAACCTGCTAGACAAAGCCAGAATAAGCTAGATTCAACTAATGTTCTTCAGTGCAAGTACAGTTTGTTGTTTGTCTGTTTTTTTCCCTTAAAAAGGGCAGAACTCTTATAGCTAAATCAAGCTCTCTTGAATCAAGTTGCCAAGAGGAATAATCAAACTGACAACAGCTCTCCCTGCCTTCAGGAACAAAATTATACCCCATTTCCAATGCACAGTGCAGCTTAGACACAGAGTCATAAAGGTGCTCAGCCTGCCAGGCGAACCATCCACAGAAGGCTAAGGTAGCCAAGGCAGGGACATAGATCTCCTGTGGTCCTCACGATCTTCTGGCTTGTGGACCATTGACTCAGGGTCGGGGGAGACAAGATATGTCACTTGCAGCTCGTGGCTTTGCATAACTCCAGCCGATCGTGAACAAAATGGATTGAAACCGTGTTGGTCTGTAGAATCTACCAGAAGAGTCTATGTGAGAACGAAGGGAGAAGCTTTATAGCTGGTGTCTGGAGCAATGTTCTGAGTCTGAGTTCCAGCCTTGAAATTTTAGGCTGTGTCCCTTTTTAGTTCAATGGCCTGGGAAGATGAAAGTTTTTTGTACCTCAGTCTCTTCCTCTACAAAATGGAGATAACTACAATATCTGCTCAGAGTCTTGTTATGAGAATTAAATGAGCTAATGAGTGTAAACTGCATAGGAGAGTGTTCGATGGTGTGCATTTGGGGGAAGAGGACGAAGATAGAAACGTCTCCTGGCTGGGCATCACTGCTTTGTTCTTTCCCCGGGAATAGCAGGTCATTAAGCTCCCTTAGCCTGTGCCGTTTCTAAGCTCTCTGCTGCCCCCTGCTGTCATCTCCTTGATGCTATCAGTGTAACTTGGTTCTCTCTGTAGCAGAATGTAGTTTTTAATCTCTATTCCTTTTCCACACATACCCTACTCTGCAATCAGACTGAAATACAGATCATTCCTCTAAAATCCCATGCTTCTGTGCTGTGGTCTTTGCTGTTTCTTCCACCTAAAAACAGTTTCTCCCTGCACATCTACCTGTCAAAGCTATGCCTATCTCAGAAAATGTGTTTGTCCCACGCCATAACCCTCCTCGAGCATGGTACCCACTTCTCTCTCCCCCGTTCTTCTCCGTCCTGTCATTAGTTTTGAACTTGTCTTATTGCCTCTTACCATGAAATCAATGCTATGCCTTATTTGTCTCTGCTTCCCTGGCAGCACTCAAGCCACACCGTGATTCCCTTTTCAAAAAGCATGCTCAGCAGATACTTGTGCTGTAAGTGAAGACTGACAATCACCATCTCACCCTAAGCTGCGTTCCCTCACGTTATCTCTCACTTGAACTTTTTCACAAAACTCCTAAGTGGTCTCTTCCAGCCCATGCTCTTCGCCTTAAGCAAAATGCACTTTGGGAAGAAAAAATTTTATCTTGACATCTCCCAGCCTCCTACCCTCTCAGATGCTTCTTACTGCTTTAGGATAGAGTCTAAAGTCCTTATTGTTGCCTAAATCCTGTGAGACCATCTTCCCTCATTCTCTGAGCTGCAGTCACATTGTTCTTTCAGTTCCTGCAACACTATGCTCTCTCCTGCCACAAAGCTTCTTCTAAGCTGCTCCCTCTGCCTAGGATACTCCCTCCACTCATTCCTCCCCGAGTCCACCGTCAGATCTTAGTCCAAACACTACTTCCCAAGAAAACCCTTCCTGACACATGCCTCTTTTGAGGTCCAATTACCTGTATATAATGTCATAGCACTCTCTATGTATCTTTGTAACAAAAATGTCATCATAGTTGTAAATTTCTATTTTTAGCCATTTGATTAACACCTGCCATCCTTATAGAACTATAAGTTCCTAAAGACAGAAGTTGTGCCCATCTTTCTTTACTGTCATGTTCCCAGCCACCAGCATAATTCCACAAACATGGTGGACACACAATGAATAGGTGCTTAATAAATAAATTAAAGAAGGCACATTAAGCCGAATCTTAACCACAGTGTCTAAAGATATGTATTAAACATATTAAATCTAAAATACTATTTTTATTCGATTTCTACCATTCATATGTAGGATATTCAATAATAGAGACAGACAGATAGATAGATGATAGGTAGAGAGAAAGGTAGATAGATGACAGGCAGATAGCAAGAGTATCTCTGAAACACATTCAGCACGAAGTCAGAAAGACTTTTCCAATCCTTACCTTCGGTGCTCATATCTGGTGTCGGCATCCAGATGTAAACCAAGCCTTCTTCCTTATACAGCTTGATCATGGTGTCTGGAGTCATGGGGTCTGGGTAGCGGTTACAGCCTGAGGAATTCTGTACAATATCCCATTCAGTTTGGAAATTCATTACAGCTGTAATCCCCAATTCATGCTTCAGTTTGATGGTCACATGTTCCACTTGACGAGGGCAGCTACCCAGCCAGATATTTGGTAGAATTCTAATGAGAACATATGGAGTCAACTGTTACTACTGTTGTTCTGATTTGAGGTCTAAGGAGCTGCATAAAATACGTAACCTTCAAATCTGGCACTGAAAAGGCTAGATATTTAAGAATGTGAAAAGCAGTATTATTACTGAAAGAAAAAGTATTGGTGTTGCTGTTTTGGAAAAAACAAATAGTTCAATTAACTAGAATGCCAGGAAATCAGCATTCACAATTTAAATCTAGCAATATATTAAAATAAGTCGACCAAGTTGTACTTATTTCATAAACGCATACATAGTTCAACATTACAAAAATCCATTAATTCACTTCAAAAATTACTAACAAATTAAAGATGAAAACACTTATAATTATATGAACAAATTCTGGAAAACATTTGCTAAAATGCAGCAAGCATTCTTATTTAAAATTTTGTGTAAAAATTTCAAATAGTGTGAGACTTCAAATTTGCTAAAGATCAAAAATTAACAAACAACAAATTTATCTTAAAGAAATTCAAAATCAAGATTAATTCTATTATTAACTGGCATTGTTCTATATGTTTCGATGTTTCATCTAATGTTATAAGGTAAGAAGAAATCACAGTATAATTTTTTTGTGGAAGTCCTTATCGAGTCTTATTATTATGGAAAAAAATTAAGAAACAAAAGAAAAAAATTAAAAACTTAAGAAATTTCTACTAACCCTTTACATAAGAACCCAAACAAAAAAAGAAAAAAAAGTAAAAGTAAAAAAATAAATAATAATGTTTATCCTTTCCTGTAGGTTGAGTAGAGCTCAAGCTATAGAAGATGGTGCTAGATCTTGTGGATATTTTCAATGAGGATGGGTATCACACACATCAAGTTGTCAATTGGCTTCTCAGGTTAACATCAACAATGCCAACAAAGCCAAAAGGAAAAAAGCAAAACACAGAAACAACCTAGATTTCCTATTATAACACTTGGTAATAACTGTCTGACATCAGACCAAATTATTTATCATCTTTTTTTTTTTTTGTGAACTAATCTTTAGAATGGGTCTAAAAATAACAAAATCACAGGAACTTTGTATGTAGTAAATACAAGTAAATAATATATTTGAATAGAACTGACACTAGTTGATGCCCAACAAACGCAAGTGAAGTTTATGTCTAGCTATGATAACTTACTTATTTCACATTGCATTATAATGACTGTTCAATTAATTTTCCATTGTCCTGTATAGCCTTCATATGAATTGCTGTAGAATATAGAATATTTACCCTATATTTTTATATGAAATCCAGCTTGTTTTTGTTTTTTGCCTTCGGCTGTTGCTGTCCTTGTTGATGCTAACATGAGAGGCCAATTGACTAATCCTCAAATATGGGCATTATCCACCCTCAGTGAAGATATATTACAAGGTCTAGTAGTATCTTTCCAAAGTCTGAGCTTTATTTACCCTACAGGACAGGATAAACCTTTTTTTTTTTCCTCCTGCTTGGATTCTTGTCTAAAGGGCTATTAGGAATTTCCTTGTGGAAATCTTGGTTGAGGATTACTATGGGAAAAATAAAGGGATAAAAAAGAAAGGTTAGAAATTCAGGAAAGACTTAACGATATTGGAGTGTGGGGAATGGAATCCAGAGGCCTTTTTGCCTTATTCCTGACCCCAAAGAATTTTTAGACACTCCATCTGACACAATGAACTAAAAGAAAGGCCTTGAGCAAGGACACATTTCAGAGTGCCCAAGAGCTGTGATTGACCAGGACCTTGAGAGCTGAAAATTCAGTCTTCACAGGAATGGAAACTTCACACCTCCTGGACTACTGTCGCTTCCCTCTGGCTGTTAGTGTGAGCAGGATCTGTCTCTATCTACATATTCCAATACTCTTTCCATCATCTCTTAAAAATTCCTTCTCCAGGAATCTGCTGGATGCTCAGTGGGTAGTGCTGAGCTCCCATATGTGTACTTTGTGGTTGAACCGAGCACATTAAAGCACATTAAAGCACTCTAAGCTAGAAAAGAGGGAAGTGGACAACTCAGTTATATAACCAAGAAATATAACATATTGAACAGCAATGAGTTGCTTTTTTTTTTTTTTTAAACAGGCAAAATCCTAAAGTGGACTGGTAAAATATTAAAATGAATATTCATGAGAGGAAAAACTAAATTCCAGACGGTTACTCAGTGTTCTCTTGAATATTGCTCTCTTTGAGTGGGTAGCACTTAGTATTTAGCTAGTTAATAAATTCCAAAATAAAATAACAGGCTGATTTTTCATACAAGATCTGCATAGAAGCTAAATAATAGTTCATAAAGATATACAAAAGGTAAAGTAAGGCATTTGAGCCTAAGAAAAAGAGGTCAGAACCTCAAAACAGAGTTAGTATAGAGAAGCACATGTTGTTGCCCAAAAAGATGTTAGTCAATCATTTTGTTCAGCCCTCGCCTTCACATGTTTTTAAGATGATAGGAAAATTCAGAACCAGTCAAAGATAAACAGGCCCAAAGTTGGTAACTTAACACATATATATATTTCCCACATTACATCTCTGATGGGACTAAGCCCTTAAAACGCATCTCCACATACTCTCACACACATATAAGCACAGTTTCTATACCAGATTTATCCAAATGTTTGATAACATAGTTGATTCTACTTCTAAATATATCAGAAGCCAGAGTCTATACTCTAGAAATAAGTATAAAATAATTTCTGACTTTTTAAAATAAGATGTTCTAAACCTTGGAGACAGAAAACTATAGATAAACTCTGAAAACAAGCAATGTATTGAAAGATAGAAAGTTAAAGTCATAAAGTGATTTGTACTGAGCCATTATATGGGATGCAGAGACAAAGATTGGGCTTGTTGAAAACAAACAAATCAATGGATTCTGCTTAATTGGACAGCTAAAGTGCCCTTTATGTGCATCTTATTTCAGTTGTTTTCCAGAAGTAGGTGATATATTTCTAGTTATGGAATACACTGGAGGTAAAAGATGCATGATATGTTTTCTAAAAAGTAATTACACTTTTACTTAACCATGCAAAAGAAGATGATTTGACACCATTAAAAATCAATTTTTACTCATTTAATCTTAGTTTTTATCTTTCTTGGTATCAATTATATTTTAAGCAATTGTTAAAATCAGGATTGTTTTTCAGGTGAAAAGAAGCTCGTTGAAATATGAGATTAGAGAACAAAAAGGCTCTGTAAAGGTAGTGTTTTAATGCAAAGCATACCAAAATTCCAAGATACAGTGGAATAAAAGTTATAGCTTATAATTATGTTGTAAATGACATTGCAAAACGTTAAGAGAAATATTTTATGAATAATCCACTAGCAATTATGAGTTATACCAAAGATTTCTGGCAGTTCCACTATAGACTATTTGGAAATGTCAAAGAGAAACCAAACATACCACATGAGAATTAACAGTCAACGCAGAGATTCCCAGATCTGAATGTGCATTCAAGTCACATGTGGTACTTTTATAAAAACATCTATTATTAGGATCTACCCCAGAGATACTCATAAAGAGTATATGGAAGGAGGCCTATAATTCTGTGAATTGTTTGTTTTTAGAAATTAACCAGATTGCATATGCAGCCAGATTCCAGAACCACCAGCCTACCAGGTCTTACATACATGTAAGAGAATCTTAGTATATACAGCTCAATACCTTTTTTTTTTTTTTTTTTGAGTTGGAATCTCACTCTGTCGCCCAGACTGGAGTGCAGTGGCCGCTCCCGGGCACTGCAGCCTCAACCCACTGGGCTCTGACGATCCTTCCGCCTCAGCTTTCCGAGTAGCCGGAATTACAGGCACGCGCTACCATGCCCAGCTGATTTTTTGATTTATTGTAGAGATGAGGTCTCGCCAAGTTGCCCAGGCGGGTCTCGAACCCTAGGGCTCAGGCAATCCACTCACCTCAGCCTCCCAAAGCGCGGGATTACAGGCTAAGCCACCAAGCCCGGCTCTCAATACCTTTTAATGGCAGTAAAAAAATATGGAGATGAGAGGACATGGACTTGCTCAGCTCTACACATGTATGTATAATGTTAAGCTATTACCTTTGTCCAAAAATAGATCCAATACTGTAAAAGATTCCCAGATAATGAAGAATGGAAAATTATCTGTTATGAGACACAATGTGTGTCTATGTTTTTAATGCATAGTCTCTTTTAAATAGTCAAAATTAAATCTACCGAGTCATGACAAATATTTAGTATAGTCATATGCACTAAGAATGTACTTTTGCAAGAAAAAAAAAGGTTTATTAACTTGGGTTTTGGCTATTTCTGTTGTGATTCACCAGACCAGATTTAAATGAAATTTGTCTTAGTAATATTACATATTAGCTAAAGACTAAGGGAAAGAATAGATAGCTGACATTCTGGGACATTACTTTCTTGAACTGTGAGTCAAAATCAATTTAACTCACCTGAGTAAGTCTGGACTGGTGGTTCCAAGTAATCACATCACAACCCTACACCATTTGTTTCACACATCAGGCCTGTGGTCCAACAGCTACTGAAACATATGAATCAGAGCCTCAGCCGTCAGTCAAAGGAGGCCTCACTGTCAATAATGAGCATATCAGGCAGAATGAGCATCCAAGTACTTTGTGAAAACCCCACAGGGTATTGACAGAGGAATGGGTGTGGAAAAGACAAAAGGTATCAGGACATGAGTCCATTATCTAGACACCACATCAGAGCTTCCATCACTAATAGCCATGAGAAACAGCAGAATAACCTTTTCCTGAAGGTGAAAATTAGCGTTTTTGTATCCGTAGAAAGAAAAAAATATTAGAAAAACTACAAGAATGATGAACTCAATGTATAAACACAGGCTTTTGTTTATTTATCACATCGAAAGCCCCCAACTCTCGAATTGTAGCACCCCCTTCCTAGCCATACAAACACAGCAACACTTTAAAAATAGAGAAAATAGATTTTGCTGAAACTTTTTACAAAACCTGGCTAAGAATTTAGGAACAAAAAAAAGAGGCACATTTCCTAAGTTGGATAATTGTGCTGCTTTATCTCATTTAATATTTTATGGACAATTCAATGAGAAATTGAAATGTGATCTGGCTTTTAAATAATAGGTACAGAAAAAAATCTATCAGTCTTGTAATTGAGATCTCATTAGTGGGAAAGCAAGAAAAACATTAAAACTATTCTCTAGTAAGCTCCAAGGTTCATTAGCACAAGTAACTCTTTCTGCTGAAAATGTGTCCTCTAGCATCAAGTGTTATTAATGCCAAACTTCTACCCCTAAAGGGTGCTTATAACAGGCTCCAGTTAAGGTTGGATAACTGCTCAAAGACAAATTCCAATTTAGAAAGTGATACTAATTAGCTTCTTTATTAAAACATGGCTTTATTATAGTTTGCTTATGGGTCATAGAGCACATACTAATTTCTATAAGTGCAGTTAGTTTCTTACATTTTTTAGATGCCCATGTAGTTTATATAGCTATATGAAAGCACATAATTTTTGACACAATGCTCTTTTATTTTCTATACTATAAGATGTCATAATTGAATTAATCATGAAAGTCTGTTATGGGTTGAATTGTATCCCTTTAAATTCCTTATGTTGATGTCCTAACCCTTAGTAACTCAGAACATGACTGTATTTGGAGATAGGGTCTTTACAAAGATAATTAAGTTAAACTGATGTCATTAGAGTAGGTAACCCAGTATGACTAGTGTCCTTGTAAAAAGTGGACATTTGGACACAGACACAGAGGAAAGACAATGTGAAGCAAGGGAGAAGATGGCCTAGAACAGATAGTTCCATACAGTCTTCAGAAAGAATCAACCTTATAGACACCTTGATCTCAAACTTTCAACTTCCAGAACTGTAAAACAATATGTTTATCATGTTTAAGTCACACTGTCTGTGGCAGTTTATTAAAGCAGCCCTAGTAAATCAATAAAAATCTAAACATTCAGGTTTAAAATATGTCTACTCAATCGTCCACACTCTTCAAATATCCAAATATCAGGTGTACTTAAGGCATTTTAACAGGTATTTTTCACCATTCATCCTTAGGTTTGGAATTCTACAAATACAACTAGCTCTTGATTGTGGTGCTCACATACTCTCTTATACACACCCTCATTCCCTCACTCATGTCTTTCAAACTATCACCTGAGCACCTCCCACACGGTAGAAGAGAGCGTCAGTCCCCTGGCTGAACTATTTGAGCTCCTTCTTGATCTAATGACTCAGTTCCAAAAATTTTAGGTGTCTAATTTTGATAAATGCAGGGTTCAGTCTTAAGCACCCCCCCCCCACACACACACACATACACACATGGTTTTCAGAGAATGACTCTCAATGGAGAATCACTTGAGATTTGTAAGGGCACACATTTCTCTCAGTCTCTCAGACTTCTAACTTCTTAAGACTCTGAGTCTAAGAGAGTTTGATCTTCTTGTTTTCAAGCATATATTGACCAGAAATTTGAGAGATACATCATCTTGGCAGATTATAGTGGTAATTAAGGCAACTAGCACACTGCATTTCCTTCAAGCAGGGGTGCCCAGCCTCCAGGCTGCAGATCAGTCCTGGTCCATATAACCTGTTAGGAACAGGGCAAGGTGAGTCGTGGATGATGGGTGCTCTCTCTCCTATCAGATCAGCAGTGACATTAGATTCTCATAGGAGCCTGAACCCTATTGTGAACTGTGCATGTGAGGGATCTAGGTTGTGCTCTGAAAATCTAATGCCTGATGATCTGAGGTAGAGCTGAAGCAGTGATAGCAGCTGCAAATACAGATTAAAGTTAGCAGTGAGGTTTGACTGCACATTCCTTCCCACCCCCATGGAAAAATTATCTTCTGTGAAACCAGTCCCTGATGCCAAAAAGGTTGGAGACTGCTGTCCCTGCCTTAGAGTCAATCATGAGGTAACACAAAGATTGAGGCAAACTTCAATTGGTTACCTTGGAACAAATTTAAGCAAAATGTTCCATTAAAATATACTCTTGGCCTGTTACTTTTGTTTCTGATGTTGAGCATTTCTTGGAAGGATAAAATGACATATTTAAAAAATTTTTTACATAATAAACTTGAAAGGATTTGTTTAAAATTAATTACTTGTATAATGAATTAGGAACTACAGAAGGCCAAGGAAGTAATAAAAATTTAAATACATGACTTTTTTCTTTTACAGTCATTCTATTAAAAAAAATGTAGCTATACCTGCTTTTTGCCAGTAATTCAATAACCAAGAGTGAGCATTCATTTAAGACTACATTCGCTGAGGAAGACAGGCAACAAACCAATAAATATATAAAAATATGTACATTTTTATAGAATTATTTTGTAATGTGCTTTTGAGGACATGAACAAGGAAGTAAAACAGAGAATCATAGGGGCACTACACTTCAGATAAGATGGGAAAGTTCTCTGAAACGGTGGCATTACAACTGATACCTGACACAGAAAAAAAAAGCCAGATATACAAAGTCCTTATGGTAAGAAAGTCAGGCATACTTTAGGAACAGAGAGAGACCTAGGGACCCAGAATGAGATGAAAAGGAGGAGTGTGGGATTAGACAGATTGAAAAGACCATGCCACGTCTCACTGATGTGCTAGGAATTTGTATAATAATATAAAAGTAATGAAAAACTTTTAAGTAGAGGAGTGACATGGAATTAGAGTTTTTAAATAGTGACTCTGGCGGTTGTATGCAAAATGGATTGGGCAGGAGATGCAGTAGAAATTATAGAGGAAGAAGGAAGAACTTCAGGATTGTAATGGCTTGAAATATAGTTAGTGGTGCAGAGAGAAAGAAGTGGACAAATTCAGGGTGTACTTCAGCAGAAGAACCAAGAGGACTTGCATATTAATTGCATATAATAACTGAGGTAATAGGAAGATTCAAAAATGTCTCCAAGTCTATTAATGCAATATTATAATCTACATTTTCTTTTTATTTTATTAATTTTTTATTTTAAAGATGTGGGGCACAACTCAGGGTTAGGTATACAAATGGTCATTTTACAGGTAAAGTTTCGGCCTCACTTTGGTCCCCAAGTCACCTGATTTGAGATCAGGTATCCTTATTGATGAAATGTGCCCCCTGGCTCCCTCCCTTAGTAGTCCCACTACTGCCAATCACTTTCTTATAGTATCATTTTCTTAACCTGGTTTGCCCGCAGTGAAGCCAATATCTACAAGTTTCTTTAGTATGTATTTTTACAAGATTCAGACTTAACCAACATTTTATTTACTAAGAATTATGCTAATGGCCTCCATATGTCCAAAACCTTGATGATAGTATGCTATTCAAACTTCCTTTTGCTTTCCCTCAAATCTTTATTTCTATTGTGAAAATATTGACAGGGTTTTATTTAAGTAAAAACTTTGTATATTGGATATGTAGCCCTCCAAATTTATGGGTTAAATTTAACTTATAATTTGTGAATTAAATTTAGGCCAGGTGTGGTGGCTCACACCTGTAATCCCGGCATTTTGGAAGGCTGAGCTGGGAGGATTGCTTGAGCCCAGGAATTCAAGACCACATAGTGAGACCTTGTCTCTAAAAAAAAAAAAAAAAAATTGTCTGGGCATGGTGGCACACATCTGTAGTCCCAGTCACTTGGGAGGCTGAGGTGGAAGCGTCATCTGACCCTAGGAAGTTAAGGCTGTGGTGAGTTGTGATGGTGCCTCTGCTCTCCAGCCTGGGAGACAGAGTGAGACCCGCCTCAAAGAAATTTTTTTAAATTCACATTATAAATGATTATTTAAATTTAACTCATATTATATCAATATCTATGGTAGACTACATTGTATCCAATGAAACAGACTTATTTATGTAATTAAATCAGTAAAGAGGTATTTTTAAAATGTATTCTTTTGACCTGTGTGGTTCTTTATTTCGGCTCTAGAACAAAAATGAATTTAGAAAACAAGACAGTTGGATTTTTTTTAAATCATGTTTTTTCTTCTTTTTTTTATGTTGATGTCTTCTGTATGTCCAAATAATTATTTAATTTATTGAAATACAATTATTGGTGCTAAAAGGGGTTCTATTAAGTACTTTAACCAATAACATTATCATTCCCTGAAAAAATAGTATGGAATAGTTATATGATTATTACTCATCTACACTAGTGTTTTTCAAATATGAATGTGGAGATGAATCATCTGAGAATCATGTTAAGATGCAGATACTGATTTAGAGAATCTGAGATGGAGCCTGAGAGTCTGCATTTTCCCAAGCTACCATGTAAGACCAATGCTGCTGGCCCTCAGCTCACACTTTGAGTAGTAATAAGTACTCCAATAATTTAATCTAAATACTATTATTATAGTACTCTACATCACAATAGTACAATACAATTCACAATGTTCAGGCACATTGAGCAGCAAACTAGATTAAGATCCTTCTGCTAGAGAAAATAAAAAGAAAAGCATTTTATCTCTGTTGTTGATGCTAGTGTTAGAGGACTAACATTAACCAAACTCACTAACTTAAAAAATTCTACAAATTATGGAAAAAATTTTTTAAAATCTCTTTAGTCCTCTTCATTGATTTCCTGGTAAACAATCTGCAGGAAGCCATATGGCTGTGTTTACATAATGAACTTCCTTGGTTCTAAAACATTCCTCTTTTCTCCTATTTACAGTGCTCATCAGCCTCTTGATAGGAACCAAAATTTTCTTTTGTGTTATATTTTAAAATGCTGTTTAAGATTTTTTAAACTATATGGACACTGAAAATTGGGAGAAAATACACATAAGACTTAAAATTTATGGAATATCAAGGAATTTAAACGGTTGGGAACTCTGGCACGATAAGCAATGCTCAGTCAGGGATGTCAGAAATTAGAAAGGGTTCCAGAAAGACAAAAAATTAACACTCTCCTTGATAAGATGTAAGTAATTAGGTTGGTAAGGACAGATGACAGATGTATAACTAAAATTATTTTAACATTGGGACCTCCAAAATCCTTGGGAAGTTTTGCTCATTTCATTCAGCCCGGAATCAGAGTACACAGGGTAATTCATGAAGTCCAGACAGAAGTGATATATACTCTCCCAAGGCATAGCCATGATAGTGACTAGACCCTCCTAAGGATGTACAAATCAAAAAGGCCTCTGTCTTCCTTATCTTATCCAAGGACCCATAGATTTGTCAAAAGGGACCAGGTATCAATGATACTTGATCTATTTACTTTATTACGAAGTAAGAAATAGCTTAAATAAACAGTGAGACATATAATCTCATACAATTAGCAAGAAGAATTAAGTACCAATCATATCCAAACCAAAATTATGATATTTAAGTTGGTAAATCTCAAATAACTCTAACCATCATGAGAGTGCATGATGGTCAGTTATATGGTATTCCTATTTGCAGTGAATTCCTCCTGGCAAGACCTTCAGAATACAGTTTTGTTTAAGATCATCTGTCCCACTGAGCATACTTAGCTTCAGTGAAGTGTTTAATTGGTAAAAATTGCTCTTAAAATTTTGTAAACTAAAATGGCCTCCTTCACGTTTCATAACACAGGACATTGTCTTCTCCATCTTGTGTTATGAAAATGTTTAAATAATTTTCAAGATTTTTTTTTTTTGAGACAAGATCTTGCTTTGTTGCCTGGACTCGAGCACAGTGGTATGATCACAGCCTCAAACTCTGGGTTCAAACGATTCTCCCACCTTCAACCTCCCAAACAGCTAATACTAAAGACATGTGCCACCATGGCTAGTTTATTTATTTATTTTTGTTTTGTTTAAGAGACAGACTCTTGCTGTGTTGCCTGGGCTAGTGTTGAACTCCTGGCTTTAAGAGATTCTCCCACCTCAGCCTCTTGAGTAGCTGGGGTTACAGATGTGAACTATTACACCCAGCAAGATTTTAAAGGAAATTTCTTCTGCATTCATAACTGGACTTAAGTGTGTGGAGATTTCATCTAAGCTAAAAGAGTTTGGATCTCAATCTTTTGAAACATATCTGACATCTAAATCATCTGTCCCTTAAACAGTATCTACAGACCCCTATTAAGGGAATTCAGTTCAGCAGCCAGATACCCAGCACCTACTAAGTCCCACCCAGTACAACTGCTATCTCACAGAGCCAGTTTTTTTGTTTTTAGTTTTGATTTGAAGTCTCACTCTGTCACCCAGACGGGAGTGCAGTGGCTGCTCCCAGCCACCGCAGCCTCGACCTGCTGGGCTCCGGCGATCCTTCTGCCTCAGCCTTCCAAGTAGGCGGAATTACAGGCATGCACTACCACGCCCGGCTGATTTTTTGATTTATTGTGGAGATGAGGTCTTGCTGCCCAGGCGGGTCTCGAACCCTCGGGCTCAGGCAATTCACTCACCTCAGCCTCCCAAAGGCGTGGGATTACAGGCTGAGCCACCAAGCCCGACTTCACAGAGCCAGTTTAATGTATGCTTTCATTCCATCTCTGTCCCAAATTACATCACTAAGGGTTGCATGTATCCAATTGATCACTTTTATTACCCCACATGCTCCTAGTTGGTTCTTTCCATGCTTCTGTCTCCTTCATAAACTGTTTCCTCCATATGCCTTTTAAGTGTGAGTGTTTCTCAGGGTTCCAAACTCTGGTCTCTCCTCAATATATATACTCCTGGATATCTCACTGAAATGCGGTGCTTTTATTGAAATGCTGGTACATCCCAAATCTATTGCCTCCAGCTCAGACTTCAACTCTATTGGACTTCTTTCCCGAATATCCCATAAGAGTCAACAGAACTCTTTACCATCTCTGACTCTTCGCTACCTACCCACAAACCTGATTCTTCTCTATTGTTCTTGATCTCCATGAATTGTGCCACAGTCACTCAAGCCACCTAAGCCAGGAAACTTTACTTAGCTCCTCCCTCTCCCCCACCACAGTTACTAATTCAGCCATACAAGTCAATCTCCTAAACAGTTGTAGAATCTGTCCCCATCTCCATTACCGTTGTTTTCCTTGAGATGCTCAACACTTACAAAGTCAATTACACCAACAGCTTCCTAAATGACCTGCCAGTCTGTCTCCCTTACACAGTCACTAGAGTGACCTTTCTAAAACACAAATCATGTAACAGCCCCCTCTCCACCTCCCTGCCTAAAATACTAAGGTGATTACCCATCATTTTCATATGAAGTCTCCATTTTTTTTGCCTGACCTTTTAGGATTTGACCCCTACATCTGTCTCTAATCCCACATCCCCATATAAACCCTACTCTTCAATTCAGGGCAGATATTTGTAGTTTTCCTAAAATGCTGTGCTACTCTCTTTTTTGCTGCCTCTTATTCTACTATCCTTCTGCTTGGAACACATCTTCCATTGCATTCCACTTCTCATCCATCTGATGACTGTCTACTCAATCTTCCTTGATCCTTCATAGGCTCAATTAGCTCCTTCTTCTTTGTGTTCCCATGACCTCTTATGCACACCTTTGTTAAAGGTATGTACAAACAATTACACGTCTTTATTTCAGGTTCTAGCCTCTCTTTCTCTGAATCACTGGTTTTCATGAATGTTTCATCTTTTGTTCTGTGAGCCTCTTGAGAACAAGAATTATATCTTATTCATCACCTTATCCCCCCAGCACTTAACATGGCCTCCAGCATATAGTTAATGGCAAATAGCTGACTAATTGGCAATGCAGGAACAAGCGACCTGAGCGCACCTGCTGAGATGGCTGCCCTGTGCCCTGCTACTTGGATCCCAGTGCAATCTGTGGCCCAGAGGCAAATGCCATCTTTGGGACCCTATCCAGAATAAAGAGGTGGGGAACAGCTACTGCACAGCATCAACTGCCACCACCAACTCCAGCATCAGATTGGACATTGGTGGTGGGGACTGTGGAGAAAATACAGTGGAGGAGTCAGTTGCCTAGTGCCAACTGAGGAGACAGAGGCGCCACAACCACCTCTGTCCTGAAGCCCGAGCAAAGACAGGCTTCCACCTGCCTACCTAAACAGTGGTGCTATCCCCTGAGCCTGAGGGGTGAATTTAACACCTCTCTGAGGTTGATCAACATCAACCTAGAGAGGATACTCCAGGTGCATTATCCCTGGAGGGACAGGCCCAGTGAGAAGACCCAGTCACCCTATTCCCCACATTGGACCATTTGTGGGACTACGGGTGCAATTGGAGACAAAGAATTCAGCCCATGGTGGATGTGCAGGAGTGAATTTTAAACTGATTCAGCCTCCTTCCCCCTGTGATTTGTGAGGCATGTGAGCCGCATGGGGAACAACCTGATTGGCATGCACAGAAAGGGCTGAATACAGACAGATCTGTTGGAGGTGGTTTGTAGCCTCCTTCTGACTGCATGGTAAGCAATGGGGTGGATCTAGAGGCCGGAGCTTCCCCCCTTCTGCCATAAGCTAAGAGTGGCAGAGCTTGAGTCACACTGGCAAAAAAAAAAAAAAGGAATCTAATGTTTCAGAAACTGCCAAGAAGGTGCTCAAGGATTACAAAACATTTTTGGGTTTTTTTTTTAATTTTTTCTAGCTTTCTCTATATATTTTGGTGTGTTTCTTCTTCTTTCTTTGCATAAGGGTGAAAGTGTCTTCATATTGTCAATTTTAGTTTTTTTAATCATTATTATTTTTTCCTTTTTTATTGGTTTCTTTGTCAGTTTGTTTTTCCTTCTCTAATTCTTTCTCTTCATTGTCTTTTCTTCTACCTTTTCTCTTTCACACCTCCTTTCCTTTTCTTTATGTTATTTTGCACTCAGGGGGTATATACACGTTCTCATTGAATAGACATATTGTAAGATGGTGGGAAGTGGGTCACAGGGGACCAACTTCCCAGTCAGCAAACATTGTGATCTGCAAACAGCTTTTGAATCTTAGCACCCCCCACCAATACATCTTACTCAAATCTCAAAACTGCATAAGGAGCACACACATACTGGAATAAAAATAAATATCACCAGCAACAAAATCTCCCCAAAACACAAAAAGACATGAACAGTAAACAATACAATGTTGAACAACTCCTGGGTAAATCAACAGAAATTAAAAGATTCCTGGAAACAAATTAAAACAAAGGCACATCTTACCAAAACCTCTGGGATTCCATGAAAACAATATTAAGAAAGGAATTTAGATCTCTATGAACACACGTCAAGAAAATAGAAAGATCACAAGTCAGCAGCCTATCAAATCATCTAAGGGAACCGGAAAGGTAAGACCACCAAAACCCTAACTTCAGCAGAAGAATCCAGATAAGCAAAGTAAAAGCCCAAAAATGTAACAGGGAAGACAAAAATAACATAGAAAAAAATCAATGAAACAAAAATCTGGTACTTTGAAAGGATAAACAAGATTGATGAACCCCTAGTCAGAATGACCAAGAAAGAAACAAAAAGCCCAAATAAGTACAATAAGAAATGCAATAAATCAAGTCACAACTGATCTCAAAGAAATATAACCGATTGTCAGAGATTACTGCGCACACCTGTATGGAAACAAACTCTAAAACCTAAATGAAATGACTTTCTGACATCACCCAGCCTTCCAACAGAAACAAGAAGAAATTGAGACTCTAAATAGAACCCAGGAAATTGACTTCATCATAAGAAAACTATCTATTAAAAAGAGCCCTGAACCAGATGGCTTTTCAGTGGATTCTACAAAATATACAATAAGGAGATAATGTCAATCCTATTGAAAGTATTCCAGGCATTGGAGAAAGATAGAACTTTCCCCAAATCATTTTATGAAGATAATGTCACACTGACACCCAAACTGGGTAAAAACCCAAGAAAGAAAAAGAACTATAGTCCAATATCCCTGATGAACATAGATGCAAAAATTCTCAACACAATTCTAGCAAATTGGATTTAACAATGCATCTCAAAAACTATTCACCATTCTCAGTAGGCTTCATCCCTGGGATGCAGGGCTGGTTCAACATCCGCATGACCATAAATGTGATGCAATACATCAACAGATATAAACATAAGGACCATGTGATTATATTATTAGACACAGAAAAAGCTTTCCAGAAATTCCAACATCGCTTCTTGATAAAAACCCTTGAAGACCTAGGTATAGAGGGAACATACCTCAAAATAATATGAGCCATCTACAATAAGCCTACAGTCAGAAAATTGCAAATTGACTGAAATTGGAAGCATTTCTCCTGAAAACTGGAACGAGACAAGACTGCCCACTCTCATGCCTCCTATTCAACATAGTGTTGGAAGTCCTAACTAGAGCAGATAAGAGAAGGAAACCAGGAATATCCAAATAGGAAAAGAGGAAGTTAAGCTAACCCTCTTTGCTGACAATATGATCCTATACCTTGAAGGAGAAGCTATCAAAACCTCTTGCACTGATAAAGAACTTTGGCAAAGTCTCAGGGCACAAAATCAACATGCAAAAGACAGTTGCATTTTTATACACCACCAACAAACAGAGCACCAAATGGAAAGTACAATCCCATTTAAAATAGCCACAAAAAAATAAAATACCTTGGCATCCACCTGACCAGAGAAGTGAAAGATCTTTACAATGAAAACTACAAACCACTGTTCAAAGAAATCAAAGAAGACACAAACAAATGGAAAAATATTCCATGCTCGTGGATTGGAAGAATCAACATTCTTAAGATGTCCATCCTACCTAAGGCAATCTACAAATTCAACACAATATCCATTAGATTACCAACATCATTCTTCTCAGATCTGGAAACGGCAATAGAGAAATTCTTATGGAAATATACACAACCACAAATAACCAAAACAATCCTCAGGAAAAGAAACAAAGTGGGAGATACCACACTACTGAACTTTAAACTTTATTATAAGGCTGCAATAATCAAAACAACCTAGTATTGGTTATAAGAACAGGCACATAAACTGAAACAGGATAGGGATTCTGGAAGCAAAACCTCCATTTCTCAGCCAACTCATCTTCAACAAAACCTGCACCCACAACCACTGGGGAGAGGAGAACCTATTCAGTAAATGGTACTGGGCAAACTAACTGACCACATACAGAAGAATGAAACAGGATGCCTACCTATCATCATACACAAAATCAACTCTAAATGGATTAAAGACCTAAATGTAAAACCTCAAACTATAAGACTCTTAGGAAATGCAGGAGACAGCCGTACAGACATTGGAATAGACAACCAATTCCTGATCAAAACCCCAAAACCCGTGCCATAAAAGATAAGATAGACAAGTGAGACCACATTAAAACTTAAACGCTTCTGCAAACCAAAACAAACCATTAAGAGAGTGGGGAAATCGGGCTCGGTGGCTCAGCCTGTAATCCCGCGCCTTTGGGAGGCTGAGGTGAGTGGATTGCCTGAGCCCACGGGTTCGAGACCCACCTGGGCAGCGAGACCCATCTCTACAATAAATCAAAAAATCAGTCGGACGTGGTAGTGCATGCCTGTAGTTCCAGCTACTCGGAAGGCTGAGGTGGAAGGATCGCCGGAGCCTGGCAGGTCGAGGCTGCGGTGGCCAGGAGCGGCCACTGCACTCCAGTCTGGGTGACAGAGTGAGACTCCAACTCAAAAAAAAAAAAAAAAAAAGAGAGTGGGGAGACAACCCACAGAATGGGAAAAAATGTTTGCCAACTGTGTATCTGACAAAAGTCTAACATCCAGCATCTACAAGGAACTCAAATGTGCCAAAAGGAAAAAAAAAAAAAAGTCCTGTTAAAAAGTGTGAATAAGATATGAATAGACGCTTCTCAAAAGAAGGCATAGGAGCAGCCAACAGATACAAGAAAAAATACTCAGCCTCACTAATCATCAAAGAAATGCAAATTCAAACCATATTGAGATACTGTCTAACTCCAGTCAGGATGGCCATCATTAATAACTTAAAAAAACAAACAGATGCTGGAGAGGATGTGGAGAAAAGGGTATGCTTCTACACTGTTGGTGGAAGTATAAACTAGTACAACCTCTGTGGAAAAATGTGGCAATTTCTTAAAAGATCTAAAAATCGACCTTCCATATGACCCAGCAACACCCCTTCTGAGCATATACCCTCAGGAACTCAAATCATTCTACAAAAATGATACCTGCACACACATGTTCTTTACAGCACTATTCACAATAGCAAAAACATAGAACCAACCACGCTGCTCATCAAATGTGGACTGGATAAAGAAAAGCGGGGGTACATATACACAATGGGATATTATACAGCCATAAAGAAGGACAAAATTATGGACTTTGCAGGAATTGGATGGATTTACAGTCTATCATGCTTAGTGATCTATCACAGAAACAAAGAAGTGAGTACCACATTTTCTCAATCATAAGTGGACCTAAACATAATACTACATGAAAGGGATTGGTGGTAGCAGATCACTGCCAGGGCGGGGAGAGGCGTTGGGCCATAACATCAATAAGGGTACTGATCCCAAACCAGGTGAAGTGAGGACGAATGGGAGGCCCAAACGTCACCTGTACGATGACCACTTATGTACCTAATCCTGAATTGTACCCCACATCTTTAAAATAAAAATAATTTTAAGAAGCAAATAGGTGACTAAAGGAATAAGTGAATGAATGAATAATTGACTGTAAAAATGACTTTACTAACTCAAGATATTTTCGATAGTTCATTCAATTATCATTCATTGAAAAGCATTTTTTGACTTCTACAAAAGTGGGGTAAAGGCATTTTCAACTGTGTTATTCCAAGGACACATGCATTAAATTATTTGTTGAATTTAGCTCAAAAATAACAATTTTCTCTGTAGACAAATGTGAAAGCTGTTTTTAGTCAGAATATGAAACTATGTAACTCAACATATTTCCTTTTTTTTTTTTTTTGCCTTAACTGCCAGAAAACTTGAAGACAAATTTAGTGTTCAGCAGTAGTAATTAGATCATCTCAAGTCCTTGGTAATTTCTATTCTATTTGTTATAATAGGATGGCCTATTTCTATCTAAATTCTTCTACTATACATGATTTCTTTTCTAAAGTCTTCTATTATAAATTATCACATATTTGTAAATAGATGATGATGGCAAAACCTAATCAAAATACTTGATTTTCCCATAGTGAGTCCCTTGCATTAAGATAGCTACATAAAGGGTAGAGACCAGCCTCTTAGCCACAGAGATCTGTAGCAACTTATCAGAATCCCTGGCTCTTAGGGTCAATCTAGTTCTGCAGCTACACTTGTCAATCCAAAGGTCTCAATCACATAAAACTGATTGAGTATTACAGCCACCAGTACAATTAATCTGCAGGAATAAAGTTCCATTCATGCTTGAAATGTGATCACATTTTTATTAGTTATAGCCCATGGACCATAACCATAAGTTTCTATTCATTCCATATAGTATTTTAAATGTCAGCTGTTTGCGCAAGTAGACAAGTTTAGCAGGCAATAACAAATGTGATTCTAGAGCAGTGGTCGCCAGTTCCAGTTACATACTAGAATCTCTTGAAGGTCTCTTTTGAAATACCTTTGTCAGATTCTCAATTAAATCAGAATATCTGAGGCAGTGGTATAGGACCCAACTACATTTTCCCCCAGTGATTCTAATGTACACAAAGACATAAGAATCGTTGAGAGAATGATCCGAGTTGGAGTTAAAGCTTTGTCGTCTTCCCCTTGATACAGGATTGCCTATCAGAATTTTAAAAGTGAAATAATTCTAACTTAAAAAAAAATCAAACTATGTATCTACTCCATTGAAATGAAACTGGTTATAAAAATTTAAATTAAAAAAGAGAAGTTAGGGATGATTATTCATTTTAAAAAGGTTTTTCTGACTTTATAAAGGATTAATTTAAGCATTTCTTCAAGTACCAGGTAGTGATTTAATTGATTTGTAGACTAATCTCAGTTATTAATTATGCTTATGACCTTTGCAAAGTCACTTGAATCTCACTAGGCCTCTCTTTCTAATGTGTACACTGGAGAACTGGATTAAATAAGCACTTGCCCAGCTTTCACAGTAATTCTCATAAGTGTTGAGATGGTACATGAAGGTGGGAAGGGGGTAAGAGCATAGACCCTGGAGCCAGTGTGCCTAAATTTGAATCCCAGCTCCACTAAGTATGTTACCTTGAGTAAGTTATTTTATCTTTCAGTGCTTCAGCTTTATCAGTTATAAAATGGGATTGATAATATTGCATATCTATAGGGTTGTGGGACTAAATGAGATAACATATAAAAGCATTTAGAATAGTTCTGAGCATGCAGCGAGTACCCTCAAAGCACTTGCTATCACCTTATTATGAATATTACACCCCAAAAAGTCAGGGCCTTTCGTATGCTCATGTATGAGTGAGCTCTAAGATGGGAACAAATTATGTAACATTTCAAAAATATATTTGGCCAGTTTGCTTTTGGTTGTGAGAGGACAGCTCTTTATGGAACATACTCTGGGGAAAACTGAACTACACAATTGGTATACCCATTTAACTCTAGTATAACTTGATTCATCTCTATGTCAGAGAGTTTAAAAAAACTATGGCCCGTGGGTCAAATTCAGCCTGCAACCTATAAAGTTTTATTGGCACATAGTCACACCATTTGTTTATATATTGTTTTGTTGATATTTACTTTTCCACTACAACAGCGGAGTTGAGTGAACAAATGTAAGACCCACAAAGCCTAAAATATATACTGTTCAACACTTTACAGTAGTTTACTGATGCCTGCCTTACAGGTATAATGTATTGAGAAGCTTACAGATCAACTCCCATAGTAGCTAAATTGTCACGGCTTTTTTATGTTATGAATGGGCATTTCTAATCCATCTACCCAGTTGGTTATAGGAAGAAAGGAGATAGTTATCCAACATAGGGTGCAAAAAACAAATGTCTATGAGGGTAGAAACTCTTGATGATAGGAACTAAAAAAGGAAAAACAATGAGGATCATAGAAGAGCTGCTGATGGGAAAGAAACAGAAGGCAATTAGGAAAACAGAAAGTGCCTTAAAGGCTTTGACCCTGATTAAAGGATGTATGTGTGCAGTTTGTACCATCACTTCTTCAATAGTCTATACACCCTCTCAAAAATACTAGATCTCCTTTGTAATTACTACTAATAACCAATATACTTGAAGAAAGACTATGTTTGTTATGCTATTTGATTCTTAAAGGATAGGTATTATTATCCTAATTTCAAAAGCAAATAAATCAAAGGATGCAAAGTTTAAGCAACATCTGCCTATCTAATCAATGGTAGCGCTCATAGTTAAGCCTAATTTTATCAGTCTCAGATTTTTCATTGTGCCACAGTTGAAGTTATTCAGTTCTAGAATTTCACCTAAGTGCAGAGAATAGCTACATAAAATAAAATTCTGATAACCAGGATTCTTTATGCACTGTGCTAGACAGTTGCTTATCATTGGGCAAAGCTTTAAAATATCTACCCACACTAATAATGTCTTGCTCTCCATAAGTTTAGACCGTGGGTGGGGAAATGGGGAATGAAGAAATAAGGTGAAGGAAGGAATCTGCCAGCTTCCTGCATAGATAGCAACCTTGATGAAATTTAGCTTACTATGAAAAATAAAGAAGGGTTTTCATTCAGTATGAATAGAAACACAGGAAGCTATTGAAGAGAGACAAAAATGCACTGTTTGAAAATGACAGCTGCAAACCTTATTTCTTATATTCTGTTGCTACAGAATAGTCAGCTTTCCTTAGCCTAATGTGAATTAGAAGAAATATAATTTAGTGTTTAGAAAATATGCCTAATTTACCACCAAAGCTATACAATTTGTCTTGAAGTAAGGAATTCTGCATCAGCTTTTTAAAATGATGGTGATTAAGTAGACTACAATGTACTTCCGGTGTTCTTCTCCTTTCATTATTTGTGACACCCTGATGAAAAGTATTTACGCTTTGGCGAATTTCCCTCTTAGACGTAATTTGGACCACTTATCTGAGAGTCTCAGAAGGGAGCTGACTTGACAACTAAAAGAGAACACCTGTTTCTATCAATGTAAAGGCAGCTTGTCCTGAGAGTCTTTTCCTCTGCTTAGCAACGCATAGCATTTCTACAAACAGATATATTGAATGGCTTATTAATGAATTGCCTTCTCTACCGAGCATTTTCATTAAAAGAAATCAGGAATTAAATGGTGTGATTCTTTATATTTACATAAGGACAGAAAGAATAGTCATGAATATATAATAACCAAAAAAGAAGAGGGAGTATAGCAGTGATTAAGAGCACTAAGATATACTAATATCTAACCCTAGAGACCAACACACCTTCAATAAGGATGTCTCTCAGATCCCCAGGGATTAAGAAGAAAAAAAATTCATAATTTGGAATTCTTTCATTTTATTAAATGGGTCAAAGGGGATCTACAGAAAATATTGTGTGTTTTATTATTTCCAACACACATGTGTATGTGTGAAAATTCCATTCATCCTCTCCTCATTGATATGAAAAGTAAACAGCTGGGCTGATATTTGTTGTTCATAAAAGGAGGTTGGTCTCATCGTATTATTGAAACACTAAATAATTCCATTTTCTGACTTGGACCTGTGAAGCTTCAAGTATATTTTTAAGAGGTTTTATATGTTCCTTTTATTATCTATAAAAAGCCTGTTCAGCTATTACCTGCTTTTTCCGTCATGCTTTAACAAATATCGAAAAAGTACCTTCACAAATACAAGCATTTGGTCTTACTGCATCCTTGAGAAAAACATCAACAAGTACAATAAGTATAGTACCAAAAGCTAAACCACAATTTAGGTGGATCTACTGAAAATCAGCTAATGAACTTCAAAGAAAAAAAATTTTTTCCCTATACTTTGCCACCTCATTTTGTTTTCCCTTAATGGGAATCCAATTTTCTGATAGAAACTATGGAAGAGAATTGCTACAACAAGTTATTTTGGTCACCCTGTGACACATTAGGACTTTGCATCCTATCAATTTTGTAAAGTATTTACAATACTATCTATAAATTTTTGAAAACTTTATTGAAAGATAATATACATTAAAAATACACAGGAATATTGCTTAATATTTTATTAGAAACTGAATATATCCATATTGCCAGCACCTAGATCCTGAAACAGAACTTTCACCAATCCCTAGAAGACCCCTCATATTCTTTTCTGATTATTACAGAGACAATCACAATTCTGACTTACAACAGCTTAGATTAGTCTTGCCTATTCTCATGGATACATGAACTTCTATTATCTTGCTTAATCTACAAACAGAAACAGAGGCATGTAGATATTTAGCAATTTGTATAATGGCATGCAACTCTTGAAAAGCTAAGTCTAGACTTTTCATCTAATAATCTGGTATGCTTCCACAGGACTGCCTGTGGCTTCTAAAAGCCTTTTGAATAACCAATGGAGAGAAAAATCTATCTGACCAGCCTACCTTTTTTGTACTTTGATTTCTGACTTATTTAAACATATAGATTAAAAAATTATTCCCTTCAAAGTCTTTACCCATACCAGACCTTTGATATTGTTCCCACTGACCTCTTGGAACTCATTATCTAGGAAAGAAGATTAAACATGGGGGAAAAATTAAGACAAGAGATATAGGGTAGTCAAGCCTCTAGCTCATTTTCTCTGCTCAAACCATAGCACTCAACTATCATTGTTTTGTGTTAACCAGTGTTCTCCAGAGACAGGAAACAAATAGTATATGTGTATGTATATTATTTATATATTTGGGGAAACATTTATTTTAAAGAATTGGCTCACATGGTTACAAAATCTGGCAAGTCTAAAACCTGCAGGATGGGCTTGCAGCTGGAACCTAGGAAGAGCTATATGTAGTTCAGGTAAGAAGGCAATCTGCTGGGAGAATTCCCTCTTCATGTGGGGAAAAGGGAACACCTTCTACACTGTTGGTTGGCAGTGTAAACTAGTACAACCTCTGTGGAAAACAGTTTGGCAATTTCTAAAAGGTCTAAAAATCGACCTTCCATACGACCCCGCAATCCCCCTACTGGAAATATACCCAGAGTAACTCAAATCACTCTATGAAAAAGATACCTGCACACGCATGTTTATTGCAGCATTATTCACAATAGCAAAAACAAGAAACCAACCATGCTGCCCATCAAAAGAGGACTGAATAAAAAAAAAAATGTGGTAACGTATGCATGATGGAATATTACACAGCCATAAAGAAGGACAAAATTATGAACTTTGCGGCAACTTATTGACTTAGAGTCTATAATAGTGAGTGATCTATCACAGAAACAAAGGACCGAGTATCACATGTTCTCACTCATAAGTGGACCTTGAACAACTATTGTAATACTATAAGAAAGGGATTGGGAGTAGTGGGAAATGGCCAGGGGAGGGGGGTTGGAATTGGCAATTGAGGGAAACTGCTGGGGGAGGGGGGCCACAACTCATCAACAAGGGTACCTGCATAATGAACATTTGTATATCTAATCCTGAATTGTGCCCCACATATTTAAAATAAAAAATTTAAAACAAAATAATAAAAAAAGAATTCTTTCTTCTTCTTGGGAGGTCAGTCTTTTCTTAAAGCTTTCAACTGATTGAATGAGACCCACTCATATTATGGAGGATACTCAGCTTTACTCAAAATCTACTGATTTAAATGTTAATCTCATCTAAACCATACCTTCACAGAAATACCTAGAATAATGTTTGACCAGATATCTAGGTACCATGGTATAGCCAAGTTAACAAATAAAATTAGTTATGTGTCACATGCTGCCTTTAACGTTCTGTTCTGATCTTGTCTTGACTTGTTTAATTTATATATTGCTACTAAAATGACCAAGCCTTAATGCCATATCATTCCAAATCAATAGTAATCTCCAGTAGGGCAGGGAGATTTTCTTGAATTTCCTTGATCCTCCACTGTCCTGATCTCAAACTTCATTGTATATTTGTTGAACAAGTGATGTATAATTTTAAAGTGTCAATTTTAACATATTCTGCATATACTACACAATCTTAATACTGTGTAAAAACACAGACAAGCAGAAACGCATTTCAAAACCAGACAGCCGGAACCACAAGATTATATATTTTGAGTTGGAGTCTCATTCTGTTGCCCAGGTTGGAGTGCATTGGCATGCTCATGGCCACCGCAGCATCAACCTGCTGGGCTCAGGTGATCCTTCTGCCTCAGCTTTCCAAGTAGCTGGAACCACTGGTGTGCGCTACCACACCTGGCTAATTTTTTTTTTTCTTTATTTATTGTAGAGATAAGGTCCCACCAAGTTGCCCAGGCTGGTCTCGAACCCTTGGGCTCAGGCAATTCTCTCACCTCAGTCTCCCAAAGTGCTGGGACTACACGCATAAGCCACTGCGCCCGGTCTCACAAGATAATAATTTAATCTCCTATGTTATGCAATATTTTCTTAATTGTAGGAAATACAAAAAAGATTTTGATCTACCATATTCAGAGTCCAACAGAAATTCCCAGTTGCGTACAGAGTTTTACAAAGTCTGTCAATTTCATTACACCTGACTTAGATTCTAACTCCCTCTATTTCTGTAGCAATGGTAGGTATAAGTAATCTGTTCACTGATATCACTTCCCAGGTATGTAAAATGAAGTTTAAGAGTAAAATAAAGTGAAGAATTTGGCTTATGATTTGATAACTGTTTACTGAGTTTGTGGCTTTTCCATCATGTTAATATTAGCAACTGCTGAGTAGTTAAAACTTAAAACCAATTTCTGCTTAATTTGAGTCCTATATTTCAATAGAATTGCTTTTTAAGACTTCTGACGTTTTGGTTAATATTCTTATGTTTTCAGAGTCTCTTGATTTACTTGTATAAAGTTGAACTTATGTAAAGTTGAACTTTTGCCATTAATGATAGTATCTGTTTATACTCCTAAGTCTATTTCCTGCTCTAGACTGTCAACTCTTTGAGGGTAACATTCTTATTTAGCATTATGAGTTGCTTTTTCATTCCCCAATATTGTACAGATGATTTTGCTTATTTGGCTTAATTTATGTACACAAGCAAGCACACATGGTACTTTGTTGATACTGTAGAGCATCTAGACTTTTGTAAATTCTAGAATCATGGTATTACAAACAGCAATATTTTGCTGTGAAATAAAACCAGTAATGGCTTTCCAGTGGTTTATTACCATTATATTTTATGATCTCTATTTAAGATAGTTATGTTGTCTTAATAAGATATCAGAGATGCACAATATACAAGATGTACAATAATAAGTGTGTAGTACATTCAAACACACAATACATCCAAGATGTCCAATAATAAACATCTAGTATTGTACATTTTGGATACTGTACAAAAGAGCTAGAGAAGAGCAAACCAGTTATTAATCATGTAAAAGTTACTCTGTATACTTTCTCTCACTAAGAAAAAGGCAACCCAAAGAACTGGTTAGTTAATTTGAGAATATGTTCTCAGCACCCAGGCATTGAAATATGTTGCAAGAATACAAAGATAAGTAATTAAGATGTAGCTCCTAATTTCAAAAAGCTCACAAAACAGTCATGATTTATTTTCAAATTTACAAAACAAAATAACTTCAAAAGATGAATAATTTAATATCTAAGGGGCCCAAATTCATAGGAAATATGGTATTTGATGAGGATATTGCTTGTTAGTCTTTAGATCTCCCTGAAGTTTTGAAAGAGAGTATCTTCAGGATTCAGCACAGACAAAAATTTTTGTTTGATATTTCTATTGAAATGGTCCTGATAAAACTAAAAGATGTACTGGGGAAAAAAAGAAAAAAACACTGGCATTCACAAATTCAAAAATTATTTTCTAAGACAAGTTATGAATACATATTTATGACATTAAAATTAACTGTCATAAAGCAGGAAAGAAGCTTAGTTCTGAGTGTTCGGAAGGTGTTTTAAGAACCATTACTGCTATTGAATACCACTACTGAATATCTTTAGGTGTTTGATTGAAAAATGCAGTCTGAGGGTTCATCTCAGACCTGTTTTTCCTCCAAGATTTAAAATGAAAATGTTCAGAGCAAATCCAGAAATCTTCTAACATGCAAGAGTGTGGAAGTTAAAGCATTAGTGTCCAAAAGTCTATAATGACAACAAAAAGAAAGCCACAGAAAACACCAAATTCTGCTGGGAAAATCTCAGCATGTAGGACTAATTTGGCCATGTTCATGTGGCAAAACAGTATATTCAGTAAATATAGGAGTCTTCTGCTCCCCAGTCTCATTTCCAGTTTTGACATTTTATTTTCATGACATTTTTTATAATGAGATAGCATGATACTTGAACAAAATTTCTTAAAATCCAAACAGTCTTGAGTTTGCATCTCAGTTCTGCAACTTGCTAGCTCTGTTAGTGGAATTAATGGATTTAACTCCTTTGTGGTCTAGTTTCCTAATCATTTAAATGGGGGCATTACAGTGTTTTGAAAGAATTAAACAAATTAGTGTGAGTACTTACCTAGTAACTACTAGATGCTCAATAAAATTTTGTTTCCTTTCTTACTCATAATGTTGGTGTTTTCTACAGTTTTCAGTGTTTTCCTGCTACTTTTGAACTAAGAAAGTGTGTAAACAATAGAAGATTCATTAAATATCAGCATCTTGTACTTCATTTGCATTAATTTTGGACATATAAAAGTAAATTCACTTCCAGGAAAAACAGCAGTATAGATACAGGCATGCAAACCCTTCCTTCCAAAACCACTTAAACACAAAGTAAAAATAGTCAATCAAGACAGTAATACCACGTCTGCAACTAATAGAAGAGCCCAAACCTATACTACTAACTTCAAGAAATGTTCAAAATGAAAAACCATTTGAACCAACTTCTGACCCCAAAATGTCTGTTCTATAGGATCAAATGTAGGTCCACTAAGTCCTATAAATTCTCACTGATTGCCTTCCAACCCAGATTGGCAAGACAGGGTTGGAATGTGTATGTGGCACAGAGGAAGAATGAGAAGCACTAATATATAAAATTATCAAAACTAAGCCGGGCTCGGTGGCTCAGCCTGTAATCCCGTGCCTTTGGGAGGCTGAGGTGAGTGGATTGCCTGAGCCCGCGGGTTTGAGACCTGCCTGGGCAGCGGGACCTCATCTCTACAGTAAATCAAAAAATCAGCTGGGCATGGTAGCACATGCCTGTAATTCCGGCTACTTGGGAGGCTGAGGCGGAAGGATCGCCGGAGCCCAGTAGGTTGAGGCTGCGGTGGCCGGGAGCAGCCACTGCACTCCAGTCTGGGCGACAGAGTGAGACTCCAACTCAAAAAAAAAAAAAAAAAAAAATTATCAAAACTAAATATTCTGGAGAAGTTCAGTGAACTTTAAAGATTCAAGCAGAAAATATAAGTAACCTATACAGGGACCAAAAACATCAACCTGTTGGCCTCAAAATTCTCCAAAGCAACAATCAAATCAGGAGTCCAAAAATAACAGCTGAAGATATTTGAAGGTAATTCAAAATTTTTATATCCAACCAAATTGTCATTCATGTATGAATATAAAGGCATATTACATGTTTAAGAAATATAAACCCTGTAAACTCTACTTAGTAAATTAATCCTGTCAACCCATGATTCATTTAAAAACAAAATAACTCTGGAAAAATAATGACCAGAGTGCCATTGTGTGAAAGATACTTGAGGAGCAAGTCATTTGTTTAAGCATATGATTCAATCTAAAGAATTTATTGTAATGACAAAACAATGAATTACCAAAAATACAACCATGCAGCATAAAAAATAAAAATTGATAGGTATAAGAAACAGGCAAAACAAATCAAGCTAATAATAATAAAAACAAGTTGGAGGAGGTCATTCCAAAGGAGGACTCCATAGGTAGTTTTCATTGATCAAATTGACCTTGGAGTAATTATAGGGTAACATTAAAAGATAACCTTTAGTATACCAAGAAATGTTATATTATGCTATACCTTCCAGTTTATCAAAAGATGATTATATATAAAACAGAAAAAAATGGAAATTTTTAGAAAGCATTAAAAACAGAAAATTTAAAATAAGATCTTATAATTAAGATTGAATATTTTATAACACTAAATATCAATGGGCTTCATTTTCCTGTTAAAAGAAAACTTCTTTCTAACTGACGCAAAAAACAAAACTGACTACATGTTAAATATAAAAAGCATACTAAAAACAAACTAATTTAGAAATGTGTAAAATAAATGGGTAGACAGAAATTTATCATGTTTATCACTCATCTATGTATGATTAAATTATTATTTATAAAAATAAACCAAAGTTTAATATTTTAATAGCAGGTAATAATAATAGTGATACACAGCAGTTCGCAATAATGTCAAATGATTTTTTTTTTTTTGAATTGGAGTCTCACTCTGTCACCCAGGCTGGAGTGCAGTGGCACACTCACGGCCACCCCAGCATTGACCTGCTGGACTTTGGTGATCCTTCCCCCTCAACCTTCCATGTAGCTGGGAACTACAGGCACATGCTACCATACCCGGCTAAGTTTTGATTTGCCGTAGAGAGGAGGTCTCACCAAGTTGCCCAGGCTCTCGAACCAGTGGGCTCAGGCAAACCATTCGCCTCGGCCTCCCAAAGTGCTGGGATTACAGGCTGTGCCACCGAGTCCAGTCTCATTTTAAATGAAATTGGAAACTTATGTTTCTATAGGAGTGAACCTTACGAGTAGAAAATGAAGATTGTGTTTTATGACTTAACTGAATATACAGATTGCCGTAAGTGACAAATTATTGACCTACTCAAATTTGTATCCAGGGACAGGGTGGGAACTTCCTTACTAGTTCTGGAAGAAAAAACATGGTTTCTTGTTTTTAATACCAGTATGATCATAAGTAAACAAGTCTTAGGTACTTAGCATATTAATGTTTTATCCCATTCATTCCTGAAAGCAACCTCATAAGGTAGGTTTATTATCATTATTTTATAGTTAATACACAGCAGTTAACAAACTTATACAATCTCTTACTGCTAGGAAGTGGTAAAGCTGTGGTTCAGACTCTGGCAATCCACTCAGATCTCATGCTTTTAACAATTACATCATATAAGCAAAAATTCATTATAAAATATAGTGGAAAAATTCTATCTGCAGCGAATAGACATACATGTACCCCAGATTCACACGACCCTGCCCAGATACTGGCCTACAGCAATGGACTATGTATACTCCCCTACTAATTAGTGTCTGTGAGCTTTCTGACCATCAATCCTAGCCTGGTTTGACTCACGATATCAACTAGAGTAGGTCCTACAAAGTGAATGTGCCAGGGTTTCCTAGTTCTGTGATCTGAATGTCTGAATTCATATGTTGAAATCCTAACTCCCAAGGTGAACGTGCAAGAGGTGGGGCCTTTGAAGGTGATTAGGTCATGAGAGCAGAGCCCTCATGTATAGAATTATTGCCCATGCAAAAGTAGCCTGATAACGCTACTTTGTCCCTTTCATCAAGTGAGAACACAGCTAGGAGTGCCATCTATGAACCAGAAAGCGGGTCCTCACCAGACACCAAATATGCTGGTTCCTTGATCATGGACTCCCCAGCCTCTGACAACAATGAAAGCAACCCCTCATAACAATGACAGCTGGCACACTGATGCTGATGGGTTCTTAGAATACTTACCTTGCAGGAAGCCCGTACTACAAAGGTCCCTCCTTCCAAAAGATAATTCCGTGGTTGTTTTTTTTTTGTTCCCCTTTATATATATGAGTATGATATATATATATATATATTATATTATATATGTAAATTTTCCCTAAATGATAAGTGTGGATCATTGTGCCTAAACTGTGCAAATAATGTGTTTATGCTTAATATATGCCATCCTCTTCATCAAGTGAGAACACAGTTAGGAGTGCCATCTATGAACTAGAAAGCGGGTCCTCACTAGACACCAAATATGCTGGATCCTTGAGCATGGACTCCCAGCCTCCAGAACTGTGGGGGGAAAATCTCTTGTTATTTTTATGCTACCCAGTTTATGGTATTTTGAAGCTTGAACAAACTAAGGCACCCAGGTTCTGTGATTGGATAGAAGATCTTTCAGGACTCAGCGTATAGTTGTACTCACAGCTGAAATGTATTAGAATAAAAAGATATAAAGCAAAATCATCAAAGGGAAAGTGTACATGAGAAGTCCAGAGGAAACCAGATGCAAGCTCCCAAGAAGCCCCTCCCAGTAGGACTGCACATGACATGCTTAATTTTTCCAGGAACAGGTTGTGACAACACATGGAAAGTATGAAGAGAAGTTCATTAGAAACTCACTGCCAATGTTTTTTTTAACTGGGGGCTGGCATGTAGGCACCCTCTGCCTAGTATGTACAAATTCTAGACTCTCAAAAGGATGGCATATATTAAGCATAAACATATTATTTGCACAGTTTAGGCACAATGAACCACCCTTATCATTTAGGGAAAGTTTACATATATATATATGTAGCATACTCATATATATAAAGGGGAACCAAAAACTCAGAATTATCTTTTGGAGGGAGGGACTCTTGTAGTAGAGGCTTCCTGCAAAGTAAGTGTTCTAGGAACCCATTAGCATCAGTGTGCCAGCTGGCATTGTTGTGAGAGGCTGCTTTCAGCTTCAGTGAATTTTTTTTTTTTTAAGATTCTTTCAATGCATTTGCCCATTTCATGATGGGTGACTTACGGGTGTGCCTGCCCATACCTCACTGAGGGTTCAGCAGTTTTTGAACAAAAACGTCATGACCTCCATCCCACCCTCCTTATTCATTCAGTTTTGCCCCAAGCAACCTTTTTTTACTTCCCCGGATGAAAAAAGTCCTCAAAGGAAATGTTTTGTGGACGTGATACAAAAAAACGGCAGAAGCACTAAAAGGTATTAAAACTGAGGAGTTCAAAAACCATTTTGAGCAGTGGAAAAGGTGTCTCGATAGGTGTATTGCAACAGAGTATTTTGAAGGTGACTGAAGTTTAAACATGTAAGAACAAATACACAATTTTTTATATTCTTTGGGTCCCCCCATATTTATAGATAAGATATATATGGCATATATAGATAAGATATATATATTCAAATATATCAGTGAAGGGAACTGTTTTCCAACCAAATTTCAAAGGACCAGCAAAGGGCCAACCTTGCTAGCAGTCTTTTCTAAAAATAGGCAATCTCAGGCCTGCTATACTAACTTCTGTCCTTCATAGTGAACATGAACACTCAGTCACCTTTATCTGAGTTTCCCTCTCTGATTTGAGATTGATGGACCCTATAATATTCTACAGTACTATGTTTTTAATTTTCTTGTAATTTAGGTTTCTTCACTCTTTTCTCCTCCCAACTGCCCACTGTACCCACTGAAATTTGTATTAGTCATAAATTGTTACTTCTGAAAAACATCACCTCTGAATTGCCAACAATACTTGGTCAGATTTTCTGGCAGTCTAAAGAATCAAAAAGGAGAAAAGGCATTGTTATGTAGCACCTGAGTGAAGGTTGGTGGTCAAGTCACAACTTTGCAGCAATTCAGCTGACGTTTCCTTCACCCCACCCTGTGACATTACACAAGACCACACATGAGTTCCAAAAACTTTGAACGAATTCCTTGATGGCAAAAGAACAGTTAGCCTTTACAGTTTGGGAAGTTCATCTTCCCAACCTACACATATAAGCATCAGTTTTGTGTAAGGAATTGTGGTAAAAGCAGTGAATGGGGCCAGTTATGGTGGCTCATGCCTGTAATATCAGCACTTCGGGAGGCCGAGGTGGGAGGATTGCTGGAGTCCAGGAACTTGAGACCAGCCTAAGCAATATAGCAAGACCTTGTCTCTACAAAAAAAAAAAAAAATCAAACAAACGAAAAATAAATAAATAGCCAGGTGTGGTGGCATGTGCCTATAGTCCCAGCTAGTCGGGAGGCTGAGGCAAAAGGTCGCCTGAGCCCAGGAGGTTGATGCTGTGGTGAGCCGTGACTGTGTCTTTGCCCTCCAGCCTGGGCAACAGAGTGAGACACCCAATAAATAAATAGCAGTGAATGGATATGAAGTTCAATTCAATCATATCTCCGGCATTGACAGTACAGTCTTTATATGGGACAATTAAAATACATCATCAGATAATTTTAACATCAAGGAAGCAAAGCATAAGCACTGAGATTGGGAATAAGACAGTGAGTGTGAGAGACAAGGTCTTTGCCCGCATTACCAGAGGATTCACAGAAGAGGTGACATTAGAAAAGAGATCTGATCAATATCAGGATCTGTCAACACAATGGCATGATGTCATCATAGAAAAGTTGATGTGGTCACAGTGCTGTTGCCAAAGAAGCCACATAAAACTGGATGGGTTAATGTCCTGATCCATGGTGTCTATTTATGTTCTTGTTCTCAGGATGCCATACATTGCATTTGAAATCTTGGACATACCCTGATCTACAAAGCTCTTTTAAATTCCTTTGATGACCTGGCAGCATGGAATTTGTCTAATCTTGTAAATAACAAGAGGTACAATTCAATATTGTACTGCTAAAGGTAAAATATTCTCTTGGCTCTTACATTCATTCGTTTATTTTTTAGAAAAAGCTAGAAATATTTTCAGTGTCCACTAATAAAATAAGGCAGGGTTAATTTTAGAGAATTTCATTAATGCTTTAGAATCACCAATAAAATTTAAAAAGTGATAAATTACAATAAACAAAAGGATATGCCCATTTTTTTGAGAAATATAATCCTTCTGGTTCTTTTTCATAGCATGCACTGTAAATTTTTTTACAGAAGCTATTCTTCCTATCTGACAGGATTTATTCTCACTATTAGGATGTATTTGGTTCTTTCTGATCTCTGCCTTTTTCTCATTTATATTATTCTCTATTTCCTTTCTTCAATTTGTTCCTTCTACACTAGTCACTCTTTATTACTTGGGTCTATGATAACAGTTCTGCTATTCAATATGTGTCATTTTCCTAACAACCTGTTTGGTCAGTGGGGGTCAGAGCCTGCCACAGGGCAGATTTTTATTAGCACTTTAGGTACCTACACCAGCCTATCGTTAAGATTTTCAAGTTCACTTTCAGGACCAATTTTATGCTCCAGTCAAAAGACTCATTTTGCTCATAAGACAGAAGATTTACAATCTCTGTCCCCAGAGTCTGCTGAAGTCAGACATGTGGCATTTGGGTGAGGTGTCTTTTTGGACTGTCCTTCAACTTTATTCTAAACTGCTAATACCAAATCTCATCAACTTCGTATATCATGAGACTGTTCGTTTCCTCAAGTGCCTGGAATAAGATTTCATTTCCTTATTTTTATTCGGTATACAAGCTACCTTTATGTATACTCTATATTTACTATTTTAATTTTTTCTGAAAAAGCTATCTGCATTAACAAGAAAGCTACCTGCATTAGCAAGACCAGTATCTTTAAATAAGTTGAAGACATTCGTCAAGTCAATGAGACAAAATGCTTTAAACCATGTTGGATAGTAAATACATCTGCATCTGTTCAAGTATGCAGTCATTCTTGCCCCCTCTTTATTTTGCACTTCATTTATAGATATGTTCCATTAGATGACTGACCTATTCTGCACTCTACAACATTTTTAAAATTTATGGACTTCTTATTTTTAATGAGGAGCTGGAGTTTGGATTCACCATTTAAGGCACAATACATGACTTCTGCTCCTAAACTCATTATTTTTCCTTCTCATTACTATCACTAGAACTCTAAGAAAATTTCAGTCAGAGATTTACTTGGTTTTACTAAAAGCAGAAATCCCAGTAGATGCCTTTTTAATTCTTTTAATTTAAGATATGTCCAAAAGATCTTATTTCAGTCTTATTCTGTAATGGCATAGTTCACTGAATTCCACATGAAATTATGTTATTTTCATTACAATTTAATTCATAATTAAGCAATAAAAAATGTACTCTGGAGTGACACATGCTGCCTTGTAAGGCTATTTTGCAGACCTAAATATGTAGGAAAATCTATTTTGCCTTTTTTAAGTTAAAGCAGTGAAAAGTCATAATAGTTTTAAATTCAAAAGTATTTCTGATTTTTAATTAAATTAATGTCAACTGGTAATCTTGCCAGTGGATTAGATGCCTTCATATCATCTGTAAATCACCATTTTCCTATTGTGTTTGAAAATATTTGTTTAGGCTTAGATACTTTTTTCTATACAAATTCCAGAATGAATTTTCAGACTGTGAAGTTGGATATGCTAGGAAATCAAACAAAAGAGACCTAAACTCACCCAAACAGTTCCAAAGAAACTCAAATTAAAAATCAGCCACTTGACTTACAAACTAAAAAAGATTAATATAGGTCATTTCCTAAAAGGTATTACTATGTCTTGGATCAAATAATCTACCACAAAAATGTTAAAGTATATGGTGATCCATAGATTATAATGTCCACCAACTAAATTTCTAAATGATGCCTAAAATTATTACTCAACTAGTCTTCCCACATCTAGCAAGGCAGCCTTGGCACTACACAGAGCAGGTGGGATGGAGTAGGAGGATCAGGTAACCTACTACATGAATCTCACACTCTGGAGTTGTGCAAGACAACAGTCCTATAGCCAACACTCTTTGACATTCTGTTTATTATTGTTTGTCAACTACATATCTGACAAAGGTCTAACATCCAGGATCTCCAATGAAATCAAATGTGCCAAAAGGAAAACAACAAACAGCCCCAATTAAAAAGTGGGCAAAAAGCCGGGCTCGGTGGCTCAGCCTGTAATCCCGCGCCTTTGGGAAGCTGAGGTGAGTGGATTGCCTGAGCCCACGGGTTCAAGACCTGCCTGGGCAGTGAGACCTCATCTCTACAATAAATCAAAAAATCAGCCGGGCATGGTAGCGCATGCCTGAAATTCCAGCTACTCAGAAGGCTGAGGCGGAAGGATCGCCAGAGCTCAGCAGGCGAGGCTGCGGTGGTCGGGAGCGGCCACTGCACTCCAGTCTGGGCGACAGAGTGAGACTCCAACTCAAAAATAAAAAATAAAAAAGTGGGCAAAAGACATAAATAGACACTTCTCAAAAGAAGATATATGGGCAGCCAACAGACACATGAAAAAGTGCTCAGCCTCACTCACCATCAGAGAAATGCAAATCAAAGCCACATTGAGATACCACCCATCCCCAGTAAGAATAGCCATCATTAATAAAACAAACAACAGCAGATGCTGGCAAGGATGCAGCAAAAAGTCACAAATAATAAGCCACTGCTGGTGGAAATGCAAATTAGTTCAACTTCTATGGAAAACAGTGTGATGAATTCTAAAAGAACTAGAAATTGACCTTCCATATGACCCAGCAATCCTCCTACTGGGAATATACCCAGAGGAACTCAACTCATTCTATAAAAAAAGATACCTACACACACATGTTTATTGCAGCACTATTCACAATAGCAAAAACATGGAACAAACCGTGCTGCCTATAGAAACTGGATACACAGTACTAATTTTTTGTGAAAAAACTCCATACCTAAACCTATACCCATTACTAGATAAAATATTAATGGATAGGTGCTCCCAATGTTAGTAGTGGATAATGGTGGTAAACAATCCATACAGCCTAATATTTGGAGAGCCTTAGCTGCTACTAAACCCATAATTTTACATCACCCACAGGGACAAACTATATATAATATAAGAACTTGTTTACAATCTCCTTATGCCTTTTTAATATCCACTGATTATAAATCTTTAATAATTTCTTTTGATGGACAAAAATATCAAATTTCTTGTAAAAATTACAAACTTACTAATTGTCTTACTTTCTCTAATTCATATAAAGGATTTATTATTCTCTGCCGACTTCTTTATTTGATGGTTCCTATAAATCTTCCATCTCTTTGATATGATGAATATAGTTTAAGGACATTGTATGAAGTTAATGCATTGTTGTCAAGGCCAAAAAGATTTATAACAACTTTAATTTTAAAAATTACAGCTTTGATAGCCATTACTATTTCAGTTTTGGTTTCAGCCATAACTTTAGCTAAAAAAATCCATACTACTACATTTACAGATCAACTATCCAAAAATGTCTCATTAGCTTTAACCGCTCAAAAAATTATTGACTAAAAATTAGAAAATAAAGTTAATACATTAGAAAAGACTATTTTGATTATAGGACAAAAACTTATAACCTTAAAAATTAAATTGGCCTTGCAATGTCATTCAGAGTTTAAATAGATTTGTGTCATGCCTCTCCAAGTAAAAAAATCTATTCATACTTGGGATAGGATTAAAAATCATATCTCTAAAATTTAAAACCATTCTGACATAAGCTTGGATCTTTCCAAACTTCATCAAAAAATATAAGACATTAGTTCGGCTGAAAAACAATTTGAGTCCACCCAATTGGCTCAATCAATCTTTAACAGTTTTTCTTCATTTATCAATCAAAAATCATTATTGTCTATATTAATCAACATGGAAATTTGTGGAAAAATAATTTTGTTATTATTATGCTTACTTCCAGTAATCTTCAAATCATTAAAAAATAACATCTCCCAACTAAACATGAAATTTCACTGCTTTGTATTTAAAAACAAAAAAGGGTGAAATGTTGGGATCCAGCCTTACAGGCCCACCTGATTGACAGGGTCCTAGTGGGCCGAAGACCCCGGGCCGCAGAGTGAGCCCGGGAAGCTGAGGCCCTTCTGTCTTCCACCTTTACTGTTGGTACGGCCAAAGAATTATGTGCAGTGGTGGAAGAAGAAAATGGCGTGTTTATGTGAAGTACTCATAGCTAACCTGGGAATGTCATGGTTCATTTTTCCATTTCTCACTATGCCGTTTGGTCTCTTCTAACATATGCAATGGTTAAACTCTGAAGCACATCAAGAATGCTTTCTTTCACTTGGTTATAAGTTACTAGATATTGCTTGAGTAAAAAATGATATAAGTATATTCACTCCTTATTTGATTTAGAATTATGCAGTTTAGTGTTTAGACATAAGGTTTTTTAAAAGCACAAGTTTATAGCAAGTTCATTATGAATTCATTATAAGTTCTAACACTTATCTAGGAGTTATGTAGGTGATCTAGGAGTTATGTAGGTGATTTATAATCTGTTTTCACAGATTTAGGATGAAGATTAATCGTTAAAGTTTTTACTTAATTCTATAGTTAAAATTTTAAGTAAACGTTTATAAAGTGGGTTTTCACTGAATTCATAATATACTAATTGGATACTTTTATGATAAATTAACTAAATACAGAGAGCAACCTTGGGGGCCTAGAAAACATCATTAAAAGCTTCTTTTGAGTTTTCTTTAAAAACAAACACTGCAGGATAAGAGAAAATAACAGATACCTTGACAAGAAAGGCGATTACAAAGCTTTGAAGGTCATAGAAGCCCGAGAGAAAAAACTCCTGCTACATGGAAAACTGTGCACCTGAAAACTTTCTTAAAACACTTCAAGGACTATAATTTGGGACTGTTCTGAAAAGAGTTGCTGATAGTGCTATTCTAGACATGATAATTGTTTTATCCATGTATTAAACATAATTGGTAAATGTAATATCATGCAACTTTATATAATCAATCTACATATATATGAGGGTTGACAAAAATTATTAGGCTCTGGTTATGTTTAACAAGGTTTTTACTTTGAGTCATTAATTAAGTTTTAATGCTGTAGTTTAGTGTTTTATAATTACTTTGAAGATTGTTTTAGGTTCATAAGTTTAAGTTCACATAATGATAAAATTGGTGCGTTAAAGATAATAATAATTGCTCAAGTGCCTATCTTAAGACAAAGATATTTTTCAGGAGGTTGCCAAGCATAAGGGAAAACAGCCAAATCACCTTTATCCTAAACTTAAAAGCTCATTAGCAATTATACAACCATAATAATTTTAGTTGTGTTAGTTTTATTTCATTATGTTTAGTTCACTTATATGTTTATTCAGAGTAAAGATTAGTGTATGTATTTTCACAGTAAGTAACTTTCATAGTTATTCTTTAAATGTTAGCCACTAGTTTTTGGCCAAGTTAATGGGCTTCATATTCCTACTATCACTAAGTACAATCTATAGTTTTGTTTTGGTGATTTTAAGACTTTTTTAATTAGACAAGTGAAGTGGAACAAAAATCAAAGTAAACCTTGTATGCATTATGTTTAGTTTTAGTAAAACTCCTTTTAAACTTATCTTAAGACTCATTAACTGAAAGTAGATAGTGTTTTTGGCTTGTTCGTTTCTTCTAAGACCGCTAGATGGTGGTAACTTTTAAAGGATATGTACATGAAGGAATTATCTTTGTCTTGCCCCTTTACAAATAGTATAAAAGCTTTCTGTTAACTAATAAACAATGTCATCTGGCCTGCAAGCATGTGTCCAAGTATATTATTTCACCGTAAGTTCCTTCTTTCGCCTATTCGTCTCTCCTTCAGAAAATCCCACACCCAGAGGGAGAAGACCCCACAATTAATAAAACAAACAACAACAGATGCTGGCAAGGATGCAGCGAAAAGTCACAAATAATAAGCCACTGCTAGTGGGAATGCAAACTAGTTCAACCTCTATGGAAAACAGTGTGGCAATTTCTAAAAGAACTAGAAATTGACCTTCCATATGACCCAGCAATCCCCCTACTGGGAATATACCCAGAGGAACTCAACTCATTCTATAAAAAAAGATACCTACAGATGCATATTTATTGCAGCACTATTCACAATAGCAAAAACATGGAACCAACCGTGCTGCCTATAGAAACTGGATTGGATAAAAAAATGTACATACACATGATGGAATATTACACAGTCATAAAGAAAGACAAATACATGGACTTTGCAGCAACTTGGATAGAATTAGAGTTGACTATACTCAGTGATATATCACAAAAACAAAGAACAGAGTGTCACATCTTCTGACTCATAAGCGGACCCTGAACATTTACCATCATACTATAAGAAAGGGATTGGTAGTAGTGGGATACTGCTGGGGTAGGGAGGGACACAACATCAATAAGGGCACCTGATCTCAAACCAGGAAAAGTAGAGACCAAAGGGAGGCTCAAACTTTACCTGTATGATGTCTACGTGCATACCAATATGAATTGTACCCCACATCTTTAAAATAAAATATAAAAAATAAAAATAATTATAAAAATATAAAGCACAATTTAAAAATATCATTGTGCTTTACCCAAAGGGCTTTGTTTGGACTTCAATAGTGTAATTATTGAAAAGATTTTCTTAGGATAAGAAAATTAAAAGGTGAGATTAACTTTTAATTTTTTACTTCATAAAATTTTAAGTACCTTTGTTAAAAATATTTTGTTCTTGAAAATTAAACATTAACTAAAATTTTGAAGGCAAAGTCAAAAGTTAAATGTAGTAAGATTTAAAAAGGACTTCAAGACCTTGATTCACTCACGGCCACTTAAAGAAAAAAGGTCATAAAAATCACAGAGATGTAAAAAGGTAACTTAATTGCATTAGGATCTTCATAGTAATACATATTGTATTTGTCTCTGAAGAAAAGAGTACTACTCTCTGAAGAAGAAAGTAGGTCTAGTTTAGCTTTGTACCTGGGCCTAGTATCTAACTCCTAGTAAAAAGAAAACTCTTACCATAAAGAAAGACAAACATATGAACTTTGCAGCAACTTAGATGGATTTAGAGTCTATCATACTCAGTGATCTATCACAGAAACAAAGAACAGAGTACCATATGTTCTCACTCATAAGCAGACCTTGAACAATTATCATAATACTATGAAGAAAGGGATTGGCAGTTGAGGGAAACTGCCAGTGGAGGGAGGGGCACACCTCATCAACAAGGGTACCCGCATAATGAACATTTATATACCTAACCTGAATTGTACCTCACATATTTAAATTTTTTTAAAAAATTTTTTTAAATGCACATTTTTAGAAAGTAGGCTCTCAAAAAGTATTCGATGTATGAATTAATGGAACGAAAACAAATATAGGTCACCTGATCACCATATTAACAACAGAAAATACAAAACATTTTGAATGTATATTTAGGTATAGACCTCCATTCCATAATGCGATCAGCTAATAAAGTATTGAGAAGACAATGAATAAAAAAAGGAAGGACATTAAAATAGGAAAAACGAGGCAGGAAAAGACAGAGCAAAGGAAAAGTTTAGAGCGACAGGGAGACAAGGATCAGCTGCAGAGGCAGTAGAAAATAAATGGGGTGGGGACCAGGGAGAGAAGTAGACAGGACATTTAAAAAATGGTAGAGAAAAAGAAAAGAAAGGGTGGCATAGAATACAGGCAAAGCCTAATAGGTAAATGTTCATATCTATGTAAAGTTTTATAAATGCCATTTGACAATCTGCAATTCAGTGGGTCATGCATTTCAACATTTAAACTTCTCTTCACTCACATTTGAAATATGAATTAACTGGTTAATTACTGTTCACATATTTGAGGTGATGTTTTTTCTACTCTCTATTTTTTCTATTTATAATGGTAGTGACCAGAACAAAAACATTCCTTGGGGTTTAATTCAGGCGAAAGAGAGTTCTCATTCCATATCCTGAGAATGTCGACTTGTCTAAATATAAGGGACTCTTTCTACCAAATGAAGAACACCTTTGATAAAAATAAATACCATACAATTGTATTATTATTTAAGTTTAAGCACTTTAACAATACCTAATACAATACTGGGAACATGGTATATAATCAAAATGATACTTCCAAATTCAGCTTCTTAAGTTTTGTTTTTAAATAGGAAATAATGTCAACCAATCTCATGAAAAGTGTATTTAAAACTTAGATGTGATGCTCAAATCTATTTCTATAACCAATTAACTACATAGTTTTCCAACTTCCATACGACTTATAGTGTCCTTTTTACTCTTCCTTGACTCAATTGATGGTATCTGATTTGATTATCCTGAATTAAAGGACAACGCTCAAAACCCTATCAACTGCAAATAGCCATAATGCTAGCTAAGGACCATTGATCAAAGCATGTGATCGCCAGTCTCTGTCAGATGGTTCTTTCACAATCACTGCACCCCTAGTTTATTTCCTTTGAAAAGATCTGAAGTAATAAAAACTCATTATAAGGCTATGAGTAGTGAGACATACAAAAAGTCCCATTTCTAAATCTCTGGTAACATCAGAAACGACAGGTTATTCAGAGTAAACTTTCAAGGGACAGAGTATGCTTGCAAAGAAAATTTTTTTTTAATTGCCCATTTAACCACCTACTATCACAGAACAGCTGAATGAAGAGGCTAAGTCCAAAAAAGAAGACTGTGTTTCTTCCTTCTTTCCCCTTTCTTCTCTGTCCTAAACTCCTTTGTTCTTTCTTTCTAGTTTTTCTCAGAAATGACTAGGAACCAACTGTAAACATACAAGTAGCTTTATAGGTATAAATATACCTCACTTTACACTAAAATGAGTCCTGATGATTTGTATAACCCTATTATTTTTGTAACAATTTGATCAAGTTTCTAATTAACTTATTATTTTTGAGATGCTTAATTTTCCCTCCTGATTATTAATTTTAGCTGTAAGTTTCTCTTTCATCCTAAAACTAGACCAAAAAAATAAGCTGGAAATTGTTAAAGGAAAAAAAATCATTCAATTATACTTGTTAAAGCATGATAAGGCAGATCTTATTTAGGACCATCGTGATAGGTGCAGGGACCACAGCAATGGAACTATGCAGTGGAGGAGAGAGATTGGGCATACCTCCCAATACAGCATGTTTGGCAAGTGGGAATTTATAGCCAAGGAGAAGGGTAGGGGTTAGTAGCTAGAAAATTACTAAAAGAAAATATCAGGGAGAAGAGAATTCTAGCTAAACTGATTCAACTTGATTCTTGCTAAAGTCAGGTCAGGGTAATCAGACTGGGTTAATCAAATGTCAAGGGTGGGAGTTACTGCTAAATGACTTGACTGGGTTCTTTATTAAAACTATTTTACAAGAAAAAGGCTTGTACAGGCAATTTTACAGATGGACCTGGGAGGTTCCAAAGCCTGACTAACATTTAGCCAAACAAAAAAATTTTGTCGAAAGAAACTCAAATTCTTGCAGAGGTCACTATTTAAATAAACTCTCTAGTGATTTTCTATTGAATGCAAATATGTCTCTGAGCTTTGGGATTTTATACCTTTAGTTCCCATGAAACATAACATGAGGAGTCACTCCTAATATAATTAAGTTGGAGTCACAGTAAAAAACAAAACAAACAAACAAAAAAACCACAATGTGACATAGTACATACTATAAAACCCTTTCATAAAGTGCCTTCCTTGAACATCACTTTGCCTGTTCCTAATGGGGAGTACAGTAAACATGTCCCAAGAAAGGGCAAAGCAATGGGACTAATGGGAATAATAGCTACTAAGTTAAGATTAACAGTAATTGTCTCAGAGAAGTGAAACAGGCAAAACAAATAAAGCTTACAGAAGAAAGGAGTATTTGGACAGGATCTGCAATCTAGGAAAAAAAGAGGATTTTTGTATAAGGTGGGGAAGGACAATAAGGTGAGTTAAACTATAAAACAAATGACTGAAAAAAACATAATTTTTCAAAAAATGATATGGGGAGGCCAGGTGTGGTGGCTCACACCTGTAATCTAGTGCTTTGAGAGGCCAAGGTGGGAGGAGCACTGGGGGTCAGAAGTTTGAGATCAGTCTGGACAACATAGTGAGACCCCAACTCTACAAAAAAAGTTGTTGTTTTTATGTTTTGTTTTGTTTTGTTTTGTTGAGAAAGCAGGATTTATTGAGAGAAAGGAAATGCTCCCACAGTGGGAGAGGACCCAGAGGGGTTGCCCCAAAAAGGTTTTTACATGGCATGGAGGTGTTGGGAGAGAGAAAAAGGTTTCAGCTACTTTTTTAAATTAATTCAACTTATCTGGACTTACATGGATTACATAAGCTTTAAAATTTGATTAGTGAAAATAAGCAGGAATTTTTCATTGGCTTGTATCTAAACTTGGGTTTTGAACAGAAGTTGATGGTAGACTGCTCTGGTACAAGAAGATAGAGGCCTTGTCTCATGGGATTAAAATAGAATCTGGAAATGGCAGCTGTGCTACTTATCAACTGTTATAACGTCAGAGCAGTACCTCCATAGCTTTGGCTCCCTCTTTGTTCATCTATTACACGAGGGGAAGCTGTGTAAGACGCCTTCTAACTCCTGGTCAGAAGTAGCTAAGGTTATAAGGCATTATTGTGGTTTTACTTTCCCAATATGATCCTTATACAATATCTAAAGCCTACTCCCAACTTTCATTTGTCTGGATTCCAGAGTCATGTCCCAGCACCCTGTCAATCACATCATGTGTCCTGTGGATAGAAAATAATTCTTTCAGTATACAGTGGAGAGTCTATTGTCAATGTGAGTGTATGTGTCAGTGTGTGGGTTTGTGGGTGGGTGTGTGAGTGTGTCTCTATGTTAATGTACCTGGTATTTTTTCCACTATAATGTTTACACAGGCTAATCAATTAAGCTAATATTTTCATCATTTTATTGATTCATTTATTAGGAACAATAAGTTTTCATGACACTCAGAGAGAAAAAAGGACTTAGAAAAAGGACAGGAAAGGCATTTTACAACTAAATCAAAACATTAAAATAAAGATCTGATATTTCAAAAAATTGTGAATGGAGAAGCCATATTAGAACCTTAATGATATATAAATAGTCAACAAAAACATCAATTCTCATATCTAGTAAGTAACATATGCATTTTGACTGCTATGTTTTAATTGATCCCAACTCTAAGGGTTTGATAATCTTTCACTTCTGTTCTGTCAAAGTATGGTCTAAGAAACAAGTCATTGTAAGTCAATTTAAATGGTTATAATCAAGGATTGGCAAAGTTCCTAAATATACCAACTTTCTGAAAACAAGATATAAATGATCCCTGATGTGTTCACTGACTCTAATATAAATAGATCGACTGGGCTTCCTGAAGTGGACCTTCCACAATGGTTGGCATTATACATTTAATTCTAGCTCCAAACAATGCAATATAAAATTCCAACTCACCAAGACTCTATTTTAGCATGCTATTTAGACTCCTTTCTGAACTGTCTAGTGTCATATAGAAAATCTAGAAAAAGGCTAGTTGGACTTGTCAAAAATATTGTCTATCTTCTGTATTTATTTAATATAAAAAAAACTCTTCATTGGTTTTCATAGCCACTGTACTATTAGAATTGGAAGTCTTATAAAAATTCAAATTTGTGAATCAGTACATTTACATTCCACTTGTCACTCAGTGTATATATCTCATTCAAACTTTAAACTCCTCTCTCCTCACTCTTGTCTGATGACTTGCTTCCAATTTCACTGAGAAAATGGAAGCCATCAAATCTAAACTTCCAGCCAGGCTCGGTGGCTCAGCCTGTAATTCCGCGCCTTTGGGAGGCTGAGGTGAGTGGATTGCCTGAGCCCACGGGTTCGAGACCCGCCTGGGCAGCGAGACCTCATCTCTACAATAAATCAAAAAATCAGCCAGGCGTGGTAGCAC
>NW_007091268.1:284457-344419 GCF_000164805.1 Carlito syrichta
AAAAAAAAAAAAAAAAAAATAGAAAATCTAGAAGAAGCCTAGTTGGACTTGTCAAAAATATTATCTGTCTTCTGTATTTATTTAATATGAAAAAAAAACTCTTCATTGGTTTTCATAGCCACTGTACTATTAGAATTGAAGTCTTATAAAAATTAAAATTTATGAATCAGTACATTTACATTCCACTTGTCACTCAGGGTATATATCTCATTCAAACCTTAAACTCCTCTCTCCTCACTCTCGTCTGATGATTTGCTTCCAATTTCACTGAGAAAATAGAAGCCATCAAATCTAAACTTCCATATGCTTTCACTACTACATTGACGTACTGCATTCATGTTCAAGTTCTCTGTCTTTCTCTCATGACCAGGGATTTGTTCTCCTGGATTTGGTTCACTATTGCTCACACAAAGATTTTGTTCCTACAACTCTCCCCTTTCTTTTCTTAATTATTAATTTTTCTCCACTCCATGGGATCATTTTCATTAACATAAAAATATTATGCAATGGCTTCCATATTATAAATTACCTTCCTCTATCCTACTTGCCATCATACTCTGCTCTCTTTTGTAGTAAAATTTCATATTTAATAATGCTGTTGATACAAAGCAGCACAGAATCCAGCTGCTTCCTTCATGATTGTATTGATTCTACAACAGCATTATCCCGGCTACTGCAGCCTCGACCTGCTGGGCTCTGGCGATCCTTCCACCTCAGCCTTCCGAGTAGCTGGAATTACAGGCACATGCTACCATGCCCGGCTGATGTTTTCATTTATTGTAGAGATGAGGTCTCGCCAAGTTGCCCAGGCGGGTCTCGAACCCGCGGGATCAGGCAATCCACTCACCTCAGCCTCCCAAAGTGCGGGATTACAGGCTGAGCCACTGAGCCCAGCTAGCAGATAAGTTTTCAATGAATCCTAAGAAATAAGAATTATGGATGTGTGTTTGTGATAAGTCATATTGCCATTAGGATGCTGATATCTATCACTAATATTTTGCTTTGATATGGTGTTGAAAATAAAACATCCTAATGTAATTACATATGTAAAACATATATTTTACTTATAATTTCCAAATATGTTTCATATAAAATATATTTTTAAATCATAAGAAAAAGAAGACATCTATTGATTAACGTGATCATATAAAATATGAACAGCAATATTTAGACAGGGAAAAAGAACTCTTTGAGAAACCTCACACACCTAGTTAATGCTCAGTCAAAATCATTGCCCAATCAGAAGAACTCAATAAGAAGGAAAAGCAAATTGTTTGCTTTTCCTACTGGCATGAACAATTATAACCTTGGTTTTAAGGTTTAAAAGAATCTCAAGTCACTCTACCAGATACAAATATCAATTGAAACTAGTGTCTTCTTTTGGACAATATTAACTTGATTGTGAAATATGGAACTAAGCATAACATAATTAGGTCCTGTTGCCCACAGAATTTTGTGACTATTCTTTATCTACTCCAACAGGAAATTCCTGTCAACATTTTATTACAAATGTGAGCAATGTAGAAAAATCTTATCATCATATTAGAAGTATAAACATACTTATTAAAGGGCGTTTGTATACTGGCTATAAAATACGTGTATTTCCAAATATAGCTTCTGTAGCATTGGACTGAATGTATGGCCTGGTTTTAAAACATGAGGGAAAGTACCATCTAGAGGCAGCACTAGAATTCAGGCATTTGGTCCCTGGATCTCAAACCAGAGAAGCTGATATGGAGCATAGTCATTGTTAGGTCAATATAACACGTTGGCAAAATGTTATGTAAACCTTAACTTTTTTTTTTTTTTGAAATTAACATGCATACTAATTAATGGTTAACCTTAATTATATCCAGAACTATATCTTTAGTAGTCATCTAGTTCAACTAGCTCACTTTACAAATTAGGAAACTGAAATCTCCAAAACTCATATAGGACTATTCCAAGGTTACCCAGGAGTAAATGAGAGCCGGGGCTAGAACCCAAGTTCCTTACTTTGTCTTCAAAATAATTAATTTCCTTCACTTTTTAAATATGCAAGATAAAATTTTTAAATTTGCTAAATTAGTGTTTCACAGTTTTAAAACAATTTTGAATTTTAAGAATTACTTTATATCTTTTTTTAGAGCCAATGGGGCTACAAAGTATAAGCACGCTTTTACGATATATTTTCTAAACTGTACATTTTAAAAAGAGTGTAAGGTTTGATGTTCATAAAGTCTAATTTATGTCTCTTAAAGTGTGTTTAACTGGCAATAAGCCTTTTCAAAATACAGAAAGTATGAGCCTTAGCCACTAACACCTCATTAAATTAGTTATCTGTGTCTCTAAAGCAACTATCCGTTCTTTTGCATGAAAAATAATTCTGTTGAAGAAGGAGGTGCAGTTTGGTACTAAATGTAGCCTAAATATGGAAGTGCACATTTATTTCTAAATCTCATTTCAGCATGAACAAATTTTACCTGGGTCAGAGAAACAGAAAACAAGTTAAACGTAAGAAAAAAGAATGGACAATATTTATTGAGCTACTATTTACCAAGTTTTATGTTAGACATTTTGAATACTTTATTTCACTTAAATTGTACTTCAGACAAATTGATTCCACACATCTAGAATTCTTTATCAAATTCTTGACTCTTTCCATAAGTCCGTTTAAAATAAGAATATAGAGGTTTTTTTAAAGTCCATAAAACCACAAGATGAAGAGAACAGAAGGAAAGACAATAACAACAAAATTATGAAAGCTGAAAAGCAGTTGGTTGATTGTCAAGTAATTTAGTAGAGCTGAAAATAAACAAACAAAGCACAACTAAGTCCTAAGGCCAGCTGTAGGGAATGTTGAGAGAGAGCTGAAATGACAATACAGAATCCCCAACAGGCTCAGAAATTTGTATCACCAGGTACTTTTGGATGTGACAGAAAAAAACAACTGGTTGAAAGTCAGAAGTTGCCAGATGCCCAGAATCATTTTTCCACTCTCTTCAACTGGGACACATTCTTTCAATCCTGATAAAAAGCCTGGAAGTTTATTCCTTGGGAAAGATTAAAGAAGTCTCTAGACCAGTGGACACCAGTGGACAACAGGCACAGGGCAAGGACACCACCCTAAAAACAGGAATTAAGCATACTATCTACATTGGAAGCAGAAATGTCCTCAGCCAGCCTTACAGACTTAGGTCACTCTCCAGGAAGGAGTTGGGCAAAGTCTTATCTACGGAATGAAAACGGCACAGGAGGAGAGATCTAAAGCAGCCGCCCCTCAACCTTTTTGGTTTGGTGGAAGACAATATTTCCATGGACCAGGGGAGAGGAATGGGAGGAGGGGGGATGTCATCAGACATTAGATTCTCATATGAAGCCCTCAATCTAGATCCCTCACATGCTCTGTTTTTATAAAAGAGTTCACACTCCTTTGAGAATCAAATGCCACTGCTGATTTAACAGAAATCGGAGCTCTGCTGGCCCACGGCTCACCTCGTGCTGCTGTGTGGCTAGGTTCCTAACAGGCCACGGATCAGTGCCCATCTGTGGCCTAGGGGTTGAAGACCCTTAAACTAAAGATGCTGACATCATAGACTTCCCATCTAAATGAAGCAGTGGGATCATGCAGTCACAAGCCCACCCATGTGCCCAAAGCCTCTAATCAGCGCTTTTGACTCCCACTCTTGAACATAAGCCAAGAACTAAGAATTTTGAGGCGCCTGAGGAAATCCTCTAATGTGAGGGAAAGAGACAGACAGAAGAGAAAAAAATTAAAACAATTTGGAGAAAACAAAAACAATGTCAGGAAAATAGATTTATTTTAAAAATAGGAAAATAATTATTTAATGTCTCCCTAGAAATAAGATATTCTAACCACGAAAAAAAATCAGAATACTATTTTTAGAAATACTCAGAGAATTAAATAAAGAACTCCTAGAAAATAAAGAAATAATAGTAGAAATACAAATTAAATAGCAATGTTGGATGATAACGTTCAGAAAAACATCAAAAGAGAAAAGACACAAGATATGCAAAATATAAAAGACAAAAAAATTGAAGACTCAGGCCGAGGATCCAATATGTGAACAATAGAAGTTCCAGAAATGAAAGGGAAGAAATCATCAAATAAATAATTCAAGAAAATTTACTTTCAAATGAGTACTTGAGTTTGCAGAATTAAAAGTCTTCTGCATTGAGAGCTCAACAAAATGAGTAACATAGCTCCTTGCCAAGAAATATCATCATGAAATTTCACAATATTGGAAAGAAAATAGTCTTTGAGCTTTTATTTTACTGAGGTAAAAACAAAAACATTCAAACATAAAGATCAGGAGCCATAATGGCTTTGACTTCTCAATAGCAATCCTGAAAACTATTAAGTTCTTCAAAGGAGATTTAGATATCTGTGAATGGTCCAAGGTATTAAATAGCATTTACATAGGCATATGAATATACGTGTGGATCTGTATATTGAGCTCATAAAAATTATGGTATAATTATATTGGGAAGCTCAAACAATAGGATGGACGTGGGAAAAGGAGAAGAAAAGAGAGTTAGATCATATTTCATGCTACAAAATCAACAGATAGTACCTAATCCTAAAACCAAAGTGAAGCAATATAATCAGATTATTTATCATTTACCTGAAGGCAAGTATCAAGTAATCAGCTTAAAGAGATTATAGTGTTTGTCTGAAGAAAGGCCAAATTGGAAGAGGGGAGAAAGAGAGAGGGACTAATTTCTTTTTTTCATAATAAAACGTGTAGCTCTACTAAATTCTTTAAACATGTGTGTGTATACCTTGGCTAAAACCCAAAACTAAAATGTACCACATAAAACCCCCTAATCATACCACATGGTGCTAACTTCTATCAACAGATCTCTAAAGTCTTTCATACCAGCCTATCTCCAAATCTGAATATCGAGGGGTACCACAATGTTTTATTCTACCTGACATGTTCTCTACATTGCGACATGCCTGCTTTATGCCTGTAGTACAAGATAATTATTTAAAGTACTTTTTCTTACTCTCAAAAGTATACTGAATGGACAACATTATTTGGCCACCCTAATGTTGCTCTCACACCTCTCTGTATTCAAACTTGCTATTCTCCTTACCATGACTTCCCTTTCCCAAATGCCTTCCTGGAAAATATCTTTCACATTTCTGTTCCAAGTTCTACTTCATTATAAAGATTTCCTTGAGCTAAAGATTTCTGTCCCTCATTACACTGCACATACAACTTCATTACAGCAACTGTTTGTTTATATTGCTATTGTGTATGTGTTTGTGTTCCACTAGAACAAGAGTTCCATGAGAACAAGGACCATTGTCTCTCCGTGGTTGATCATCTGGCACTCAACACAGGGAGACACTCAACACAGAGTGATCCACACAATACTTGCTGAATGGATGAATGTAGCATTTACCCTATTCTGTTGTTAGATATTTGTATTCTTAAAAGTCTTGTCATTATGAAGGATACTGACAATTCAATTCTGATATGATTTATCCCAATCATAAATAGATTCCGGACATAATTCCCTTTCCATATTCAAACTGAAAGGTGGTCGTTTGTGACAATAAATTCCAAGGTGAGTTTGAAGACCTTTGTTATTACATATGCATATAAAAATCTCTCATCCAACTACTAACCCAGGCCCAACCCTGATTAGCTTCCAAGATCAGACAAGATCAGGTGCATTCAGGGTGGTATGGCCATAGACACATGTAAAAATCTCATAGATGTTAAAAAAAAAAAAAGATTCCCAGGACTTGATGTGTGTATATATGCATCTATGGATGTACATATATAGGTATATATGTTTGTCTATGCATTTTACATATATATTACACCCTGGTATAAATACATATATATTTATTATCTATATGATATATAATATTATATAGTATGCATACATCTTTAATTTATTAATATAATCAGCATATATATTTACACCTGAAGTGAAAAATAATGGGTTTGGATTACCCGAGAATTCAGCAGGATAGAGATTTGGATGTAAAACTAAGTTGCTTTAAAGAAAATAAACAAATGCAACCTTTCTTACATAGCTGAATACATGAACTAAGATTCATTTTCTCCTTCACATACAGCTTTGATATTGTATGTGAAGCTGAGAGTTACCTTATTTAAAAATTAAAACATCTATTTGGGGAGCAGAGACTCTCAGAGTGAGAGGTGCACCCTACCACAGGTCCTTCTTGTCTTTTCATCCAGGGTAGGGTGGAAAGAGTATACAGGTGGGTTGTCTGATTCAGGTCTGCTGAGGAAGACATGACCTGCCAACATACACACAGCTTGCAGCCAACACTCTCAGAGGTATAAAAGCCAGTATTGGCAGAGGAAACTCAAGCCAGCCACATATAATAATCAACCTAGTCTTTCATACAGTAAATATGAACTAAAGAACACCAGTTATTTAAAAAACTAACAACACAAGACAAATATCAAAATGAATAAAAAGCAGTTGATTCAAGAAGACAAAAGATAGTTCCAGAAAAAGATGAGAACTTTAAAATAATTCTCATTAGTATTCTAAGAAAGATTTATGAATATATTCATCCATAAACTAGAACAAGCTAATATGAAAAAAGGGAATAACAGAATAAGAATCCGTGAAAATTAAGACTACAATTATCAAACTGAAGAGAAAAGAATCAGTAGCTGAACTGGATAAAACAATGAAGAGGTCTTCCAAAACATAGAGCAACAAAGCTAAAAGATGAAAATATAAAAGCTAAGAAAACAGTATAAATCAAACAGGTCCAACATCAATCTAAAGAGTGACTTCAATGGCAAAGAGCAAAGGCAATGAAGGGGAAGGAATAAATATACAGTAGAAGAAAATCTCTAGAGCCTAAGACATAATTCTAGATTAAAAGTTCATTAAATATGGTTCAGGATAAATGAAAATAACCCACAAACACATCCTTATTTAAAGTCAGTCCATCTCAACAAGTGCTCCTTCTCATTCTTTTCTTGGAATTTTTGTTTGTTTGTTTTGACTTCTAAATTGTGTGAATCAGAGGTCACTAGTTTTGCTTCATCTCTGTGTCTCTTCCATATTTCACTCATTTGCTAAATATCTCATTTAGACTCATCACTTGGAAAGCCATCTAACTATTGATAGCTTTTAAGTTTATATCTTCACTTCCAACTTCTCCCCAAATCTTCTGACATCAAATTTATTTTCTTTCTGTAATCTAACAGACATTTAAATTATATGACTAGAATAGAAATTTTGCCTCAATCTCTACTCCAAATAACTCATCTCCTAATCTTCCCGATCTCAGTAGGCAGCAACACCATTAATTCAGTGGCCAAGGCCATAAAACCACAAATCATGGTTAACTCCTTTCTTCCTCATGCTATGCATACAATCTACCAGCAAGGTCAATATCTAACACAAATTTGAAAGAAAGGTGTATTCAAGGAAAATATTTTCTATTATCAAGTTGCATTTTTCTCTCCCTCCTATACCCTACAACTCTGTATTAATTATATCTCTCATTCAAAACAATATATTTTTTAAAAACATGAGAATGTATCTCCCTGCCTATGGTACAAACATTGTATGTTCTATAGTAAATAATACATAATAGTTTAAATGTCAGAGATTATTGGTTTTTAATTTTAAATCATCAAAGCAATTTACATAGAAATCAATCTACATAAAAACACAAATTCTATAAACCTTGAAATTATAAAACATTTTTAAAAACAGAAGTTAGTAGTTGGAAACAGATATAGAAGAAAATATAGGGTTAAAAACATACCTGCTATTAAAGTAGTAAATCAAGAAGCATGGTCAAAAATTGGTAAGTCAAGACAGAATTTTTCTGATATAACAATGAAACTTTAAAAAATATATCTGGGCCGGGCTCGGTGGCTCAGCCTGTAATCCCGCGACTTTGGGAGGCTGAGGTGAGTGGATTGCCTGAGCCCACGGGTTCAGACCTGCCTGGGCAGCAAGACCTCATCTCTATCATAAATAAATAAATATATATATATATATATCTGGTAAGGAATGGAGTCAGGAAAGAGGACAAGTATAAAAGCGGTAAATTTCTCATGTGTAACAGGGAAATCAGCAGCTATTTTTATAGTGATAAATAACAACTAAAGTAAATGCATATTATTTAAGATTTGGTTGGGCGCAGTGGTTCATCCCAGCACTTTAGAGGGCTGAGGCAGGAGGATTACTTGAACCTATGAGTCTGAGATCAGCCTAGGCAACATAGTAAGATTTCATCTCCACCAAAAATAAAAATCCAAAAAATTAGCCCAGTGTAGTGTTGCACACCTGCAGTCCCAGCTATTCGTGAGGTTGAGGCAGAAGAATCACCTGAGCCCAGGAAGTCAAGGATTCAGTGAGCCATGATTATGCCACTGCGCTCAAGTCTGGCTGACAGAGTGAGACCCCAACTCAAAAATAAACAAGTAAAAAAAAAAAAAAACAGAAACAAAGATTTGGATTTAACTTTCAAGAAATTAACCATAAAGTGGTTAAAAATAATCACTTCAAATGTATGGGAATGGAGAAAAGTGTAATGAGCCTTACTTTTCATTTAGTATCTTCTTCAGTGTTTGAATTTTTATTATAACATATATTACTGATATACTAATTAAGCAAATAAAGAAAAATATTAATAAATAATAAAGCAATCATATGCAATCTAGTTTTAGATTTAGATTTTCACACATATTTATTTGAATGAGATTTAAGGAGACACCACTTTTTGTTTCACTGTTAGTAGCATAAAGAACACAAATACTGATCTAGGATATTTTAGTACAGTTTTTTATTTTTAATCCACTATATCAGTACAGAGATTGGTTAAATACCGTCTGGTCAAAATATGTTGGTGCCAGTGTATCTATTTAATTCTATAAAAAAGAATCCGTTACATGGAGACCCAGAAAAGCTCATGCACTGATTCACCATAATTTATCTTCTCGAAGCACTGCAGCTCTACAGACCCCTCTCAAGGGACACATTGCAGTTCTCAGCACAGTAAATATTCCCATTGGCCTGATGCACCTCTTGTCCTACTTCTATTCTTATAAACATAGTACTATTTTTACCTTGAATAATGCATGGCTTGGTGGCCTGCAATATTAAAATAGAAGTCTGTTGTGTGCTTCATTTCGTTGGTGTGCCCAGTGGCCTCAATCCAGTGTCCTATTGGGAGACAATAAACACCATCCACCAGGTTGTTTTCATTATAAGTACAGCAGCGGTCGTGATGAGGCCCATTTCCTAGAACAAGAAGAAATGACAAACAGAGCAATTAAGTCAGTGTTTTGCTTAAACAGCCTCAAAGTGGCTGATGCAAAATTAATAGCAAGAAGAAAATAAACATAAAGCTGCTTAATCTACACATTTCAGTATAAACACAAATAGACCAGAATGAGAGGAGGAGAACAGTAGAAATTTGTAAAGAGTTATGAAAATCACAGGGTTCTTTGCTCCTTTTGAGTACATGGATTTTTACAAAGGCATATTAGCTCTTTCAGAACTTCATGGTACCTCTCAGTGCTCTAAGAGCCCATTGTAAATCATTTTGCAGCCTCAGAAGCTCCTGAAGAAGGTTTCTAAAGCTATTACTGTCCCTGTATAATACACTATTATCTTTCTTGTATACAAATTTATGGCTAAAATCAGGAGTAAAGTGTTTTAGTATCAGCTCAACCAATAAATACACACATATAATTAAATGCATTAATAAATAATAAAAAAGGTCACCTCAAGCTAGTTTACAGGTAAAACAGTAGCCATTATTTCCAAATAAGTAAGTTAAGTCTCATGAGATTACTAGCTTGCCCAAGGTCACAGAACAAGCAGAGCAGAGCCAGTAGCAACCTGATTCCTCTAGTCCCTCACCTTTTGGGCACCTGATACCTTCAGGCCATTCTCTTCTATGACACTTGCACAAGGACACACCAGCTTCCTTCTAGAGCCATGGTGCAAAGGAAGCAGGAACAGAAGAACACATCTCTGGAAACAAGATTTGTCTATTTCACAATTCCGCCCAGTATCAACTACACTAGTTGCTATGGTCTGAAAGTTTGTGTCCCCCCAAAATACATATGTTGAAATTCTAACCCCAAAGGTTGATAATATTAGAAGATGGGGCTTGGAGGAGAATGATTAGGTCATGGCATAAAGCCCTCACAAATGAGATTAATGCCCTTATAAAAGAGGGCTGAGTGAGACCCTTTGTTCCCTTCCACCATGTTAGGATACAGCAGTAGGTGCAATCTATAAGCCAGAAAGTGAGTCCTCATCAGACACCACATCTGCTGGTGACTTGATCTTGGACTTTGCAGCCTCCAGAACTGGGAGAAATAAGTTTATGGTACTTATAAGCTAGGCAGCATATGGTGTTTTGTTAAAGTAGCCCGAATGATTTAAGATACTAGTGAACCTTGATTTCTATAAAAATTATAATTCATACATTATTTTATTAACTTCTTATTTGATCACTCCATTTTTAATCACGTCTTTGTTTATATTATCTAGTTATTATGCACTTTAAGAAAAACATATAAGCAAAATAAATGTCTGAGTGGCTTAAGAAATAAATCACATTTGTTATGGATATAAAAATTTTATTCATTTATTCTTTTTTCCTTACTCTGACTTACAACATATTTAACCTAAATTTTCTTGGTATAAAATATCAAAAAATTCATTAAGTTATTGAATGATTTTTTGAGATATAACTCCTTTCCATCAGACATACAGTACATGATGACTTCCTTAATAAATCATTAGTGATCTTCCTAGGTCAGTCTCTTCTTTTTTCTCTTAATGAATTTTTTTCCTCTTGATGGCTACAAGACACTTCTGCACATCTCTTTTAACCTCCATGTTTAATAGATAAAAAACAAACTATACTAGCTATTTCGCTTCTAGAAACATATCCAACAGAAATATTAATAAGAGTACAGAAAGATACATAGAGAGATACAAGTGTATAGCAATACTATTTTAATAGCAAATACTATAAACTATACACATTTATTTATTCTTCTAAAAATATTTATTTGAGACAGGTACTGTTTTAAGTAGCATTAAGGATTTAGGTATTTACCAGAAGCACAATTTTAAAAATCAAAAGCATTTTAAGAAGATTTTATTTTGAAAAGAACTCTGGTTATAAAGTTACAAAAATTTTTAAAAATAATGATATAGAAGCAGAGAGTCCACTTAGAAAACTACTACATTAGCTCAGGTAGTTGATGATGGTATCTAGTAGTAAAAATGGAAAGAATTTGGCAGATTCAGAAGGAAAAGGCTACAGAAGTTGTTGATTAATTGGAAATAGAAAATGAAGGTAAAAGCAAACCAATAATGACTCCTAAGCTTCTAGTGAATGTAAATCAATATGTGATACCATGCACTGAGATGCAAAATCTGGAAGAAGTTGTAAGGAAAGATAAGCAGTATGGTTTGCGTATGCTGGGTTTGGAATCCTGTTTAGATAGCCTAAAGGAGATGTCAGGTAAAATTGGAGTTATTGGTTTGACACTAAGACCAGAAGTCTAAAATCTAAAAACGAATTTATGAGTTATCTGAGTGTAAATGATAATTGAAATAAGAGCATAGATAAGTCACAAAAATAAACAATATTGATTAAGAAGAAAAAAGTTCTAGAACCAAGTTGGAAAGCATTTCAACATTTAGCAGCAAGACAGAGAAAGATAAATTCACAAAGGAAACATACAAAGAGAAGCTGGAAAGGAAAAGTAGGAGTAAGTGAGGTAGCAGATCATGACTGAGTATAAACATAGACTAGAAACCCGATACATGCATGTCTTACTGTTAACAGTGGTTACATCTAGGAAATGAAATTGGATGGAGGGGGACTATCTTATTCTAAACTATTTTGAATTGATTGGATTTGTTACGAGAGAGTGTTATTGTTTATTTTAATTTTAAAAAAATATAGCTCCTACTGGCCAGTATAAAAGACTTACAACAATTTAAATGTTACCTCTTACATAAATATAATTTTGAGGAGCTTCAATATTCATAAATTATAATGTTCAAGAACAATTATTTATGTACCCTAACCTTCCCAAGAATTCTTCATTTCTAGAAATTTTTTCTGAATTACTCATTTTTAAATATACATGCTTTTAGGCAACTTTCAAAAGGATCATTCATACACAGTCACCTGGGTTGTACAAGAATAATTTCTAGTAATTAAAGGGTTATTAGAGGGTGAGCCATTGTCCTTTGAATGTATCCCAAAGAAATAATGAAAATGAATCATAAAATAAATTTTATATTTGGAGATTTCTGCATGCAGGACAATGAGGTAAATGTACTTTTTCCTATTCTTCCCACTAAGTACAATTAAAAATACTGGCCATTGTAAGTAAACAAACATAAGATACAAAAGGCAAAGAGAAGAAGACAGACCATCCAGGGACATTGAGATCTGAAGAATGACACAGTTCATGCATTTTCTTTTTGCCTTATATATCCCAGACTTGGATCTAAAGAAGCCAGAAACTTGATAAAGCAAGGACAGTCAAAAGAAAACACAACAAAAGTCTACTCTCTCTCTAGCTGAAAGAAAATGAAAGGGGCAGCTGAGCTAGACAGAAATCTGTTTTTTTGTTTTTTGGTTTTTTTGAGTTGGAGTCTCACTCTGTCACCCAGATTGGAGTGCAGTGGCTGCTCCCGGCCACCACAGCCTCAACCTGCTGGGCTCCGGCGATCCTTCCGACTCAGCCTTCTGAGTAGCCAGAATTACAGGCATGTGCTACCATGCCCGGCTGATTTTTTTTTTTTTTTTATTGTAGAGATGAGGTCTCGCTGCCCAGGCGGGTCTTGAACCCGCTGGCTCAGGCAATCCACTCACCTCAGCCTCCCAAATCTTTTAGATAATAAATGACCTACTGTAGTCAAGCCCACTAGACAAATGTCATCCCTCACCCACCCACAGCAGTAGGCCATGTGGGAGCCTAAACTTCCAACTTTGTTAGGTTGTATGGAAGCACCTCAACTCACTCACTTGGATGGTGTCAGAGAGAAGGCTAAGTAAGGGGCCAAGACTTTCAGCACCTCCCTTGGAAGTGTTAGTGGTAACCAGATGGCCAGGTGTAGTAGCAAGGTGCCCCCTCCCTTTCTACTGAGGAGACCTAGTAGAGAGTCAGTACTCTCACTTCCCTTCCACCCCACCACTGGTGAAGGCTATGTGGGACTCTTACTTCTCTCAGCCAGGGAGCTATCAGCAGAGGTCTACTGGAGAGCCGGAACTCTCACCCCACTCAGTAGTAATGAAAAGTTAAATCCAATCTCTTCTGTTATCAATGAAAACTGAGTGAGAAGCCTGCGTAATAAGGTGGCACCCCTATTCTTCTTCTGGAGCAGTGTTAGAGAAATCTAGTTAAAACTTAAGGTTTGCATAAAATCCAGAGTCTCATCATATAATACCCAAAATGTTCAGGTTTCAGTAGAAAGTCAATTATATCAAGAACTATGAAGATTCAAGCCAAGTAGTTGGACAAAAGATGCTTGATGAATGCCAATAGTAAGATGACAAAGATATCAGAATTATCTAACAAAGATTTTAAAGTTTCAACAACCCATTAGAACACATTTCAAACAAATAAAAAATCAGAAAGTCTCAGGAAAAAATAGAAGATGTGAAAAATAACTAAATGGAAATTTTAGAACTAAAACATAAAATAATTGAAATTCAAAACTCAATGGATAGGCTAAAAATGGAAGAAACAGCAAACATCAAGATAGAACTATATAAATTATCCACTCTAAACAAGAAACAAAGAGAAAATAGACCCCACCTCCCACCCCCAAAATGCCAGTCTTAGGGACTTTTGGTACTATAACAAAAAATTTAAATTCATGAAATTGGAGTTTTGGAATGAAAGAAAAAAGATGGTAAGGCTGAAGAACACTTGAAGAAATAGAAACTTTTTGGTGTTGGCAAAATGCATACATCTACAGATTGAAGAAGCTGAGCAAAATCCAAACAAGATAAACCATCCAAAGTAAATAGCAAGATATATCATAGTTAAACATCTGAAAACTAAAGACAAAGAAGAAAATTTATAAGTAGCCAGAGAAAAAATAGTAACATCGGAAAAAATACTATTTTAATGTCAGCAGATTTCTCATCAGAAATCATGGAGGCCAGAGAAAGCTGTACATTTTTCAGGCATTGAAAGAAAAACACTGTCAACCATGAATCTTATACCCAGTAAGTATATCCTTTAAAAATAAAGAAAAAAAAAATCAAAACTTGTTCAATGGAGGACAACTAAGAATATTACTAGCTGAACTATCTTTAAAAAAATCTACCAGAAAATATCTAAACAAAAAGAAAATATTTTAATAACATGAGGAAAAAGTATGATAAACAAAAATATTAGTAAATGAAATACCTTATTTGGTCTCTAGAGTTTCTAAGCAAACATTATAGCACTGTCTGATATGGTTCTATCTGTATGTAAAAGAAACATTTATAATTATATAGTAAATGAGGAAGAACAAAGAGGAAAAAAAGGAAGTAATTTTTACCATTAACTCAAAACTAGCAAAAGAATGATCAGTCAATTGCAGTGTTATGAAAATATCATAATATATACACATTATAAATATATAAATCTAAAAGGAACTCTAAAAAATGTTTAGGTATGAGCCAGAGATACTATACAAAGGCAGAAAAATGAAACAGAAACAACAGAAATAAAAAACAAAATGGCACATGCAAGCTCTAACATATCAATTATGGCATTAGGAGTAGATAGTCTAAATACAAAAAATATAGAGGTTGGCAGAGTGAATTCTTCTGGGGTTTGTTTTCTGTTTTTTTGTTTTTGAGTTGGAGTCTCACTCTGTTGCCCAGACTGGAGTGCAGTGGCTGCTCCCGGCCACCGCAGCCTCACCTGCTGGGCTCCGGCTATCCTTCCGCCTCAGCCTTCCGAGTAGCCGGAATTACAGGCATGTGCTACCACGCCCGGCTGATATTTTGATTGATTGTAGAGATGAGGTCTCGCTACCCAGGCGGGTTCGAACCCGCGGGCTCAGGCAATCCACTCATCTCAGCCTTCCAAAGCGCAGGATTACAGGCTGAGCCACCGAGCCCGGCTATGAATTGTTTTAATGAACCAATACGGTGGCAATTCCAAACCAGAGAAGTGAAAGATCTTTGCAACCCCTTATCAACAAGGGTGGCTGAACGATGCATATTTGTATACTTAACCCTTAACTGTACCCCACAATTTTAAAATAAAAAATATGTTTAAAAAATAAAATAAATTAAAATTTTTTGGAAAAAAAAGATCTTTGGAACAAAAACTACAAAACACTGCTCAAAGAAATCAAAGAAGAAACAAACAAAGAGGAAAATATTCCATGCTCATGGATAGGAAGAATTATCATTAAGATGTCCATCCTATCGAAGGCAATCTACAGATTTAACTCAATACCCTTAAATTACCAGCAATATCCTTCTCAGACCTGGAAATGACAATACAGAAATTCATATGGAAACATAAACAACCACAAATAGCTAAAATAATCCTCAGCAAAAAAAAAAAAAAAAAAAAGCAGGAGGTATCACACTCCCATACTTTAAACTTTATTATAAAGCTACAATAATCAAAGCAGCCTGGTATTGGTACAAGAACAGGCATATAGACCAATGGAACAGGACAGAGATTCCAGAAGCAAAACCTCAATTTGTCAACCAACTAATTTTCAACAAAGTCTCCACCACCAACCACTGAGGAGAAGAGAACCTATTCAGTAAATGGTGCTGGGAAAACTGGCTAACCACATGCAGACAATCAAAACAAGACCTCTACCGATCACCATGCACAAAAATCAACTCTAAATGGATCAAAGACCTAAATGTAAAACCTCAACCTATAAGAACCTTAGAAAATGCAGAAGACACCCTTATGGAAATTGGAACTGGTAACCAATTCCTAATCAAAATCCCAAGTACCAAGGCCATAAGAGATCATATAAACAAGTGGGACCTCATCAAACTGTCAAGCTTCTGCAAAGCCAAGGAAACCATCAAGAGAGCAGGGAGACAGCCCACAGACTAGGAAAAAAACATTTGCCAACTATATATCTGACAAAGGCCTAACGTCTAGGGTCTACAAGGAACTCAAACGTGCTAAAAAGAAAAAACAAACAGCCCCATTACAAAGTGGGCAAAAGATATGAATAGACACTTCTCAAAAGAAGACATATGAGCAGCCAACAGATACATGAAAAAATGCTCAGCCTTGCTTGTCATCAAAGAAATACAAATTAAAACTACACTGGGATACCACCTAACTCCAGTCAGGATGACCATCATCAATAACTCAAACAACAACAGATGCTGGAGAGGATGTGGAGAAAAGGGTATGCATCTACACTGTTGGTGGGAGTGTAAACTAGTACAACCTCTGTGGAAAACAGTTTGGTGATCCCTAAAAGATCTAAAAATCGATCTTCCATATGACCCTGCAATCCCCCTACTGTAAACATACCCGGAGGAACTCAAATTACTCTATGAAAAAGATACCTGCACATGCATATTTATGGCATATTGTCCACAATAGCCAAAACATGGAGCCAACCATGCTGCCCATCAAAAGAGAAATGGATTTTTAAAATGTGATACATATACATGATGCAATATTATGCAGCTGTAAAGTAGGACAAAATTATGAGCTTCACAGCAGCTTGGATGGACTTAGAGTCTATAATACTGAGTGATCTATCACAGAAGCAAAGAACTGAGTATCACATGCTCTCACTCATAAGTGGGCCTTGAACAATTATTGTAATACTATAAGAAAAGGATTGGCAATAGTGGAAAATTGCCAGGAGGAAGGTGGGATTGGCAGTAGTGGGAATCTGCCAGGGGAGGGGCGGCACACCTCATCAACAAGGGTATCTGCATAATGAACATTTGTATACCTAACCCTGAATTGTACTCCATATCTTTAAAATAAAAAATTTAATAAAAATAAATAAATTAAATGTCACACTTAAGCTCTAACATAGCAATAATTACATTAAATTAGATAGTCTAAATACATAAATTAAAATATAAAGGTTGGCAGAATGAATTTTTTAAATGAACCTATTCTATACTGTCTAGATGAAACTCACTTCAAATTTTATAGGCAGGTGAAGTAAAAGCATATAAAAAGATATATCATGCAAACACGAATCAAAAAGAAGGCGTAGTTATTTTAACATCATATAAAATAGACTTCAGAGTAAAGAAAACTACAGAGAAGAAAATTATACAATGCTATAAGTCTCAGTCTAACAAAAAGCCATAGCAAGTTTAAAGGTGTATCTATTGAACAATTAAGTTCCAAAATATGTGAAGAAAAAAAAAAAAACTAAGAATACTAATGGAAAAAATAAATCCAGAATTACAGTTGGAGACACTAACACCTTTCTCTAAACAACTGCTAGAACAACTAGACAGAAAATCAGTAAGGACACAAAATAACTCAAAAACATCCTCAACCAACAGTATCTAATTGATGTTATACACCCTCTAACAATAGCTGAAAGCACATGTTTATGTATACATACAACACAAACCTTAAAATCCTGTAGAGCATGTTTTTTAACCTCAGTGTAGTCAAACTAAAACCCAACAATGGAGAGATAATTTTAAAAATTCAAATACCTGGAAATTGAACAACATACTTCAAAAAATCTGTGGATCAAAGAGAAAGTCCCAGAGGAAATAGAAATATATTGAAAAGAAAGGAAATTAAAATACAATATACCAAAATTTGTTGGGTACTGCTAAAGTAGTGCTAAGAGAAAAATTTACAACAACAAATGCATATAGTAGAAAAGAGAAAAATTTAAAAATAAATCTAAGCACCCACCTCAAAAAATTAGAAAAAAGAGTAAAATAAATCCAAAGCAAGCAGAAAAATAATAATAATAAAGAATAAATCAATAAAATTTAAAACAGGATAAAATGAAAAAATTCAATAAAACAAAGTGCTGGTTTATTGAAAATATCATTAAAATTGATAAATCTCTAGCAAGACTGACAAAGAGCAGGCATAAGTTATCAAAAAAGAATAAAACAAGGAATATCAGTATGAATCCTGCAGACATAAAAAATATAAAGAAATACTATAAACAACAATGCACAGATAAATTTGACAACTTTGGTGAAATTTTTAAAAAACATAAACTACTATAACTCACTTAATAAAACATAGGTAATTTACATATCCCTATAATTGTTAAGACTAATGAATATATGAATTTTAAACTCCCAAAAAAGAAATTTTCGGGCCTGATATAGTTTGAATGTTTGTTAATCCCCTCAAATGTCATGTTGAAAAGTGATATTCAATGTTTGAGGTGGGGCCTAGTGGGAGATGCTTGGGTCATGGAGGTATGTACCTTATGAATGGCTTGGTGCCTTTCTCATGGCAACAAGCAAATTTTCGCTTCATTAGTTCACACAAGAGTTGGCTGTTTAAAAGAGCTTAGCATCTCCTTCTCTTGCTCTTGCTTCCAGTCTCACCATGTGACATGTCTACTCCCTATCTGCCATCTATCATGATTGTAAGCCTCCTGAGGCTTCAATAGAAGCCCAGCAGATGTCAGCAACATGCAAAACTGTGAGCCAAATAAACCTCTTTTCTTCATAAATTACCCAGCCTCAGGTGTTCCTTTATAGCAATGCAAAATGAACTGATACAGAAAATTGGTACCAAGGAATGGGGTGGTTATAAAGATACGTGGCAATGTAGAAGCAGCTTTGGAACTAGGTCATGGGCAGAGGCTAGAAGAATCCAGAGGGCTCAGAAGAAGACTGGAAGGTGAGGGAAAGTTTGGAACCCACTGGAAACTTGTTAAGTGGTTGTGATCCAAATGCTAACAGAAATATGGACATTAAAGGCCAGGTTGACAAGATCTCAGAGAGAAATGAAGAACTTACTGAAAACTGAAGCAAAGGGCACCTTTGCCACTCCTCAGCAAAGAACCTGGCTGCATTGGGTCCAGGTCCCAGGTCTTTGTGGAAGGAGTGGTAACCTAGGGTATCTGTTGGAAGAAATTTCTAAGCAGCAGAGCAGTCAAGAATTGGTGTGTCTGCTTCTAACAGCCTACACTCAGATACAGAAGCAAAGGGGTGACCTGATTTTGGGAGTTAAAATTAAAAGAGAAGCAGAGTGTAAAAATTTGGAAAACTCACAACCTGGTCATGTAGAGAAGGAAAAAGTAATTTCAGGAGAGGAAACAAAACAACCTGAGAAGAAACCACTTGCTGGAGAGGTTAGCATGAAAAAGGCCTTGAAGGCATCTCAGAAAACTTTGAGGCAGCTCTTCCCATTACAGGCCCAGTGGCTTAGGAGGAAATACTGGTTTCAGCAACCAGGCCAGGGTGCAACCCTGTGCCTCCTTGGGACATTGTTCCCCACATCCCAGTAGCTCTGGCTCCAGTCACAACTTAAAGGGCCTCAGCTACCATTCCAGGGGGCACAAGCTACAAGCTACATGGTATTAATCCTGCAGGCACACAGAATGCAAGAGTGAAGGAATTCTGGAAGCTGCCACCTAGATTTCAGAGGATGTATTAGAAAGCCTGGATGCCCAGGCAGAAGCCTACCACAGGGGCAAAGCCCCCCAGACTGTCTCTACTAGGGCAGAGCCAAGGAAAATGTGGGGTTGGAGCTCCCACACAAAGTCCCCACCAGGCTACTGACTAGTGGAGCAGTGGGAATGGGGTTGCCGCCCACCAGACACAGAATGATAGAGCCACCAGCAGTATATATCCTCAGTCTGGAAAAGCCACAGGCATTTGACTCCAACCCATGAGAACAGCTAGGTGGGCTGCACCCAGCAAAGACACAGGATTGGGGCTGCTCAAGGCCTTGGGAGCCCACTCCTTGCACCAGTGTGGTAGGATGTGGGATACAGAGTCAAGGGAGATTATTTTGAAACCTTAGGTTTGATGCTTGTCTTGCTGGGCTTCAGTTCTTTTGGCCAAGTTCTCCTTTTTGGAACAGGACTATTTACTTAATGCTTGTACCATTATTACTGTCTCTTGGAAGTAAATATTTTGTTTCTGATTTTACAGGCTCATAGGTGAAAGAAACTTACCTTGAGTCTCAGATGGTATTTTAAATTTGCATCTTGAATTGATGCTGGAGCAAGTTAAGAATTTGGGGGTACTATTGGGAAGGCATGATAATATTTTGCAATGTGAGAAAAGCATGAGATTTAGGGGGCCAAGGACAGAATGACATAGGTTGGATGTTTGCTGACCCCTCCAAACCTTATGTTGAAATACGATACCCCATGTTGGAAGGCACTTGGGTTGTAAAAATGGACCCTTCATGAATGGTTTGGTGCCATTCTTCAGATGATGAGTGAGTTCTCACTCCATTTATGTAGAGTTGGTTGTTTAAAAGAGCCTGGTACCTCCTTTTCTTGATCTTTCTCCCACTCTTGCCATGTGACAAGTCTGCTCCCTCTTTACTCTTCACCATGACTGTAAGCTTTCTGAAGCCTCACTGGCAGTTCCACAAATACTGGCACCATGTAATCTTGAGCCAAAATAAACCTGTTTTCCTTATAAATTACTCAGCCTCAGGTAATCCCTTATAGCAATGCAAAATAGATTGATACAAGACCTAAATAGTTTCACTGGAAATTTGAGGAAGAACGCCAGTTATACACAATCTCTTCAAGTGCATAAGCATAGACATAAAAGAAAACTCTTTTTATTTGCAGAAGACATGATTGCCATTGTAGAAAATCCCCAAATTGTATTCATATATATGCAAATGAACTTCCAAAAGTTTATGGAAAAAATTAAAAGATAAAAATTTTTTAAACCTGAACATTACTTCTCAATGTAAGTTTATCAAGGTAAAGACACGTCTGTAAGTGATGATATCAGCCATTTAGTCTATCTCTAGAGAAATGAAAAGTCTGGGAATTTAACCATGTCAATGCAGTCTTTTTTACATAATTTACTGAGGAAAAATGGATGCCCTTTACAGATTTTTTAATTTTAGGAAACAAAAAGAAGTCAGAAGGAACCAAATAAGAAATCTAAGATTGATGCCTAATAATTTCCCATTGAAACTCTTGCAAAGTTGCCCTTGTATGGAAATATAAATGAGTAGTAGCATTGTTACAATGTAAAAGAGTTCTCTGGTGAAGATTTTTCTGGGCATTTTTCTGCTAAAGCTTTGACTAACTTTCTCAAAATACTCTTATATTAAGCAGATGTTATTGTTTTTTGGCTCTCCAGAAAGTCAACAAGCAAAATGCCTCAGAGCATTTTTAAAAACTTGTTTCTATGACCTTTGCTCTTGACCAATCTATTTTGCTTTGGCAGGACCACTTCCATCTCTTGGTAGCCATTGCTTTTACTGTGCTTTCTCTTCAGGATTATACTGGTATAATCGTATTTCACCTCTTGTTACAATTCTTTGAAAAAATTCTTTAGAATCTTGATCCCACTTGTTTAAAATTTCCATTGGAAGTTTTGCTATTGGTCTGCAACTAGTCTGGGAGCAATGGTTTTGGCACCCATTGATTGAAACTTTAATTTTTGGTCTAGGTTGTATAAGCTGAACCAATTGAAATGTTGATGGTATTGGCTATTGTTTGTACTGTTATTTGTCAGTCCTCTTCAATTAGGGCACAAACAAGATTAATTTGATTCTAGAAAACTGATATGGATGGTCTGACTCTGGTAGGTTTCCTCTTTAACACTGTCTTGCCCCACATTATAATGAATTCTCCACCTATAAACTGTAGATTTCTTTGGGACTTTGTGCTCATAAAACTTTAGTAAGACACCAATAATTTCATCATTCTTCTATCCATGTTTCACCATAAATTCAATGTTTGTTCTTGATTCAATTTTAGCAGAAGTCATGTTACTCTGACAGGGGCTTTTATCAAACTGATGTCTTAACACTTAATATTTAAACATTATTTAGCCATAAAAACAAATAATTGATATAAGCAAGAATCAGAACAAATCTTCAGAGTTGTGTGAAAAAAATGTCAATCCCCAAAAGTTGGAACAATACAAATGTATGACTTCACTTATATAGCATTCTTCAAATAAAATATTATCGGGATGAACAGATTAGCAGTTGTCGGGGGTTAAGGTGGGAGGAGGAGAGAAGTGGGTATGACTATGAAAGGACAAATTCTTGTGGTGATAAAAATGTGCTATATTATGTCTATATCAATAGAAATATCTGATTGTAATATTGTGCTATAGTTTCATAAGATGTGACCACTAGAAAAACTGGGCATAAGGAACTTTTCATATTATTTCTTACAACTGCATGTGACTCTACTATTACCTCAAAATAAAAATTTCAGCTAAAAATTTTTTTTTTCCAAATCAACTCGAAAATATTTAGGTTTCCTATTCACTTTCTATCCCAGAGGACTAGTCTAAAAATACAGTATATAACACTGTTTACTACAATAGTGATCACTAATGCCCAGAAGTTTACTTAACTTTTCCAGGTCTCACTTCCTTATAAAAGAGTCATTTGGCTATGTTGCGACAAGTGTTATATAATAAAAATTTTGATGGGGTTAGTGGGAGAATATATTACCTATCAAGATCAGACCTAGTCATTGCCAGATAACCATTATCATTCATTTAAAATAAATAAACATATAAATATTTCACTAAGTGGGATAAATTAATCTATGTTGTGGGATTTTTTTTGGTTTTGTTTTGAATTGAGGTCTCACTCTGTCACCCAGAGGCTCACTGTAGCCTCAACCTCCTAAACTCAGGCAATCTTTCCACTTGCCTCAGACTCCCCAGTAGATGGGATTAAAGGCACATGCCACCATGTCCAGTTATTTTTTTTATTTTTAACTTTTTGTAGAGATAAGGTCTCACTGTTACCCAGGTTGGCCTTGAACTCCTAGGCTCAAGCAGTTCTCCTGCTTTGGTCTCCCAAGTGCTAGAATTACCAGTGTGAGTCACTGTGCTTGACCCTAATCTATATTATTGGTAGAAAAATAGAAAATTAATGATTTAATTAATGAAAACATCCATTTCTTCACAACAGATTTGATTATCAAGGTATTCATCAAGACAAGTTAGGTGAGTTAAAACAAAGTGAGTAAATTTAAGGAGTAAGAGACCTGCTTCCTAGCACTCCTATTAAAGCCAAAGAAGAACCCCAGGACTTAAAAACACACAGATAACTCACTATTTTAAATAATTCTATGAATTTAATTTAGCTAAAATATGTTCACTTTTATAAAGTCAGAAGTTTTGAAATTAATTGAATAAGCAATATCTATTGAGTAAGTATAGTCTCCTTAAGTAAAATAAAGTTTCTAATTTTGTTTATGGCATTTTATTTGAATGTATCTTTTTGAGAGTTTTATATTAAAGCTTTTATTTATAGTATAAAACATGAATTCTGAACCTAACACATCAATCTCTTATCTTAGTTATTTATTCACCCAAATCTGATCTCTTTCATGCTCCACCTATTACTACCACAGAAGCTTAGTGCATGAAGCTGCACAGACATGATAGTCATAACAAATTCTTTGGCATTTCGATAGTATCTTTTAATGGCATAAGCAGAACACATAAAAAACACTTTTGTTCAACCAGCTGCCTCTTTGAGATGATGGAGCCTGTTACACTTGAGCACTTTAATAAATTTCAAAACGCAAAGGTATAAAATAGCTGAGTTTGAGGGTAGTTACAGAGATAGCTAAACTGTCCTTCATGACGGAATAGAGAGCTGAGGAACAATTAATGAAGAGGAGGATGGGGGAAGAGGTATGAAGATTGACCCAAAAAAGGTGAGATGCAGAAAGAGAAAAGAGAAGATTCACCTAGCAAACTACATAAGGTAAAATTAATAGTTAAAAAAAAAAACACTGATCATGAGGTCACCAAAGAGCAGTTAAGAACAAAATTTCAATATTCAATTTGAGTTTTTGCATTTCTGTAATATTTCTTTCTTCTGTCTCTGCAACCTTCAGTATAACTTACTACATTTACAAACAGATTTCTAGTGTTGAAGGAGAAAAGATGGATCTGAGATAAAGAATAAGAACGTTCATCATCACTAGGACTGACTTATAGGAATTATTAAAGCAAGTTATTTAGGCTGGAAAAAAAATACCACTAATTAATAGCATAAAACATATAAAAATACAAAATGCAATAGTATAAGTAATACACGGTCAAATTCAGAATAATCTACTACTGTAAGGATGGTGTACAAAGGAAGTTCTCTCTAATCACTCATGTGTTAAGAGACAAAACTATTAAAAACAACTGCAGCTTCAATAAATTGTTAAGGGACACAAATTACAAAAAGACGTAAACTTTGACATAAAAATCATAAAATGTGGTAGGGGAAATAAAAGTGTAGAGTTTTTGTATTTGTTTAAATTTATGTTGGTATCAGCTCAGAATAGCCTATTATAAGTGAGTTTATTTAAGTCTCATGGTAATACTATTGTAGTTGCACAAAACATAAAAAGAAAAAAAATTCAAAGCATACCACCAATGAAAGTCATCAAACTACACAGAGAGGAAGAAAGAAACAAAACAACCAGAAAACAAATTATGGAAAGGCAGTAGCAAGTCCTTACCTATCAATAATGACCTTGACTGTAGAAGGATGAAAAAAGAAGAAAAAAAGACTCCAATATAAGCTGCCTGTAAGAGAGTCACTTTACCTATAAGACCACACACAGACTGAAAGTAAAGGAATTAAAAAAGATATCCCAAGCAAATAGAAGCCAAAAGAAAGCAAAGGTAGCTATATTTATATGAGACCAAAAAAAGACTTTAAGTCAAAATCTGTAAGGAGAGACAAAGAAGGTCATTTAAAAAAAGGTCATAGTGATAAAGCAGGCAATTGATAAAGAGGATACAACAAACATATAAGGCAGTTATTAAGCAATCTGAAGGGAGAAAATAGACTGTAATACCACAATAGTAGAGGATTTCAACAACTCACTTTCAACAATGGACAGAAAACCAATAAAGAAACATTGGGCTGGAATTACACTTTAGACCAGTGGTCATCCCCAACCTTTTTAGAAGCAGGGACCAGTTTTGTGGAAGACAATTTTTCCCACAGGCAGTGGGAGTGGGGTTAATCAGGAATTAGATTCTCAAAGGAGTGCACAACGTAGATCTCTCACATGTTCAGTTCACATAGGTTCACACTCCTATGAGAATCTAATGCTGCCGCTGATCTGACAGCTCCGCTCACCAGATGATCACCTCCTGTTCTGTGGCCCAGTTCCTAACATGCCATGAACTGGTAGCAGTCTGCCACCCGGGGGTTGAGGACCCCTGCTTTAGACAAAATAGACCTAACAGACATATACAGAACATTTCATCTAACCATAACACTTCTCAAGTGTCCACAGAACATTCTCCAAAAGAGATCATATGTTAGACAACAAAACAAGTGTTAACAATTCTAAGCGGACTGAAATCATGTCAAGTATCTTTTCTGATCAAAATAAAATTAAAGTAGGAATTATTAGAAAGATAAATCTTTAAAAACTCACAAATGTGAGGAAATTAAACTACATGCTTCTGAACAACCTGTTTGTGAAAAAGGAAAATAAAAAGGAAATTTAAGAAAAACTTTGAGATGAGCAAAAATAGAAATATAACATATCAAACTTATGAAATGCTGCAAAATCAGTATTAAGATTGAAATTTATAGCAATAAATTACTATATTAAGAAGAATCTAAAATAAATAATCTAATGTTAAGCTTCAAGGAAACAGAAAAAGAACAAACTAAGCCCAAAGTTAGTAGAAGGAAGGAATAACAAAGAGCCAAAATAAATAAAATAAAGATTATAAAAAGTTAAAACTAAACATAACAAAGAGTTGGTTTTGAAAAGATAAACAAAATAGGAAAATTCTTTGCTGGACTAAAAAAAAGAAGACTCAAAATCAGAAATGAGAAAGTAGATATTACATTTGCTATCATAGAAATACAAAGAATCATAAGAAACTACTGTAAGGCTGGGTGTGGTGGCTCATGCCTGTAACGCCAGCACTCTGGGAGGCAGAGGTGAGAGGATTGCCTGAGCCCCTGGGTTCAAGACCAGCCTGGGCAATTTTGTGAGACCTTGTCTCTACAGTTAAAAAAAAAAATTAGCCAAGCGTGGTGGCACGTGCCTGTAGTTCCAGCTACTTGGAAGGCTGAGGCAGAAAGATCACCTGAGTCCAGCTGGTTGAGACTGCAGTGGCCACGAGCAAGTCATTGCAATCCAGCCTGGGTTACAGTGAGACTCTGACTCAAAAAAAAAAAAAAAAAAAGACAAAGAAAACTGTGAACAGGTATACACCAACTAATTGGAAAACCTAAGAGAAATAAATACATTTCTAGAAATATAAAACCTACCACTGAATCAAGAATAAATAGGAAAATCTGAATAAACCAATAACAAGGAGTATGAATCAGTGATAAAAGTCTACCATCAAAGAAAAGCCCCAAACTTGATGGCATCACTGCTGAATTCTGACAAACATTTAAATAACTAAGCCGGGCTCAGTAGCTCAACCTGTAATCCCGCGCCTTTGGGAGGCTGAGGTGAGTGGATTGCCTGAGCCCGCGGGTTCGAGACCCGCCCGGGCAGCGAGACCTCATCTCTACAATAAATCAAAAAATCAGCCGGGCGTGGTAGCGCATGCCTGTAATTCCGGCTACTCGGAAGGCTGAGGCGGAAGGATCGCCGGAGCCCAGCAGGTCGAGGCTGCGGTGGCCGGGAGCGGCTACTGCACTCCAGTCTGGGCGACACAGTGAGACTCCAACAAAAATAAAATAAAATAAAAATAAAAAAATAAAGAAGAACTAATACCAATTTTTCTCAAACTTTCAAAAAACTTAATTGGAGGAAGGACTTCCCAACTCATTTTATGAAGCCAGCATTACAACCAAAGCTAAACAAAGACACTATAAGGAAAGAAAATTACAGATTAATATACCTGATTAACATAACTGCAAAAATTCTCAATAAAATACTAGCAAACAAAATTTAATACCACATTTAAGGACTCATTCACTATGTTCAAGTGGGATTTGTTCCTGGAATACAAGAATGGTTCAATATACACAAATCAATAAATGACATACAGCACATTAATAAAATGAAAGATAAAACCCATATGATTATCTCAATAAATGCAGTAAAACCATTTGAAAAAATTCAACACCCTTTCATGATTAAAATTATCAACAGGTTAAATATAGAGTACTGAATTTCAATAAAATAAAAGCCATATATGACAAGTCTACAGCTAATATCATACTCAATGTGAAAGCTCTTCCTCTAAGATCAGAGACAAGACAAGGATACCCCACTCTCACAGCTTATTTTCAACATAGTCCTGGAAGTCTTAGGCAGAGCAATTAGTCAAGAGAAAGAAATAACAGTTGTCTTAATGGGAAAAGAAGAAGTAAAACTGCCTGTTTGTTGACAAAATCTATGTATAGAAAACCCTAAGGGTTTCACTGAAAACTTTTAGAATTGATTTAAAAATTCAGGATATAAAATTAACACACAGAAGTTAGTTGAGTTTCTATACAAATAATAAACTATCTGAAGTGAAAATTAAGAAAATATTGTGATTCACAACAGCAAGAAAAGTAAAATTAAATACTTAGGTATAATTTAACCAAGAAGGTAAAAGATCTTTATATTGAAAATTATAAAACACCGATGAAAAAAATAAATTGAAAGATATCTTATTTTCATAGATTGGCAGAATTAATATTGTCAAAATGTTCATACTAGTCAAAAAAATGTTCAGATTCAATAAAATCCCTGTCAAAATCCCAATGTGATTTTTCACAGAAATGGGAAAAACAATTTTAAATTTGTATAAAACCCGAAAAGACACCTGATAACTAAAATCATCTTATAAAAAAAAAGAACAAAACTGGAGGCATCACACTACTTGGTTTAAAAAATATTAAAGGCATAGTAATAAAGACAGCATGGTACTAGAATAAAAATAAACCCATCAACGAATGGAACAGAATAGAGAGTTCAGAAATAAATCCACACATATATAGTCAGTTGTGTTTTAACATGGTGTTAAGAACACACAATGGGAATAAAATAGTCTTCAATAAATGTTGTTGGGAAAATGCAATATTCTCATGCAGAAGAATGAAACTGGATTTTTATCTCATACCATATACAAAAATCAACTCAAAATAAATTAAATATTTAAATATAAGACCTGAAACTGTAAAACTACTTAAAGAAAAAACAGGGCGAAATCTCCATGATATTGGCCCAGTTTATTACTTATTTAGATATACCCTTGTAAACAGAGGCAACAAAAGAAAAAATAGGCAAATGAAATTGCATCAAACTAAAAACCTTGTGCACAACAAAGAAATAGTTAGTAAAGTGAAAAGACAACCCACAAAGTGGGAGAAAATATTTGCAAACCAAAGATATAAGAGGTTAATGTCCAAAATATATAAGGAACTCAAACAACTCAATTACAAGAAAAATAACGCTATTTTTTAAATGGGCATAGGTTCTGACCAGATATTTCTGAAAAGAAGATATACAAATGGTCAATAGGTTTTACAAAAAATGCCCCAAATCATTAATCACTAGAGAAATGAAAGTTAAAACTATAATGAGATTTCACCTCACACCTCTTAGAATGGCTATTATCAAGAAGATGAAAAATAAATATCGGTGAGAATGTAAACAAAAGGGAATCCTTGTACACTGTTGGTGGGAATTTAAATTAGTAAATACATTATGAAAAATGGTGTGGAGTTTCCTCAGAAAAAAGCAAAAATAGAACTACTATACAATCCAACAATCCCATTTCTGGGTATATATCCAAAGAAAATAAAATCAATATGCCAAAGAGATATCTGCATCTTATGTTCATTGCAGCATTATTCATAACAGCCAAGATATGGAAACAACCTAGGTGTCAATCAACAGATAAATGGATTAAGAAAATGTAGTGTGTATATATATATGTGTGTATATATATGTATATATATATGTATATATATAGAATACTATTCAACCATAAAAAAAGAAGAAAATCTTGCCTATGACATGGATGAACTTGGGGGACATTATTCTATGTAATATAAAGCAGGCACAGAAAGATAAATAACACACAATCTCACTTATATGTGGAATCTAAAAAATTCAAACTTACAGAAGTAGTGAGTAAAAGGTGGTTACCAGAGGCTTGAGGTGGGCTTGAGGTGGGGAAGCTTGTTTAGTGTCCTGTAATAGATAGTTTATTATTTGTATAGAAACACAACTAACTTCTGTGTGTTAATTTTATATCCTGAATTTTTAAATCAATTCTAAAAGTTTTCAGTGAAACCCTTAGGGTTTTCTATACATAGATTTTGTCAACAAACAGGCAGTTTTACTTCTTCTTTTCCCATTAAGACAACTGTTATTTCTTTCTCTTGACTAATTGCTCTGCCTAAGACTTCCAGGATTATGTTGAAAATAAGCTGTGAGAGTGGGGTATCCTTGTCTTGTCTCTGATCTTAGAGGAAGAGCTTTCACCATTGAGTATGATATTAGCTGTAGACTTGTCATATATGGCTTTTATTTTATTGAAATTCAGTACTCTATATTTAACCTGTTGATAATTTTAATCATGAAAGGGTGTTGAATTTTTTCAAATGGTTTTACTGCATTTATTGAGATAATCATATGGGTTTTATCTTTCATTTTATTAATGTGCTGTATGTCATTTATTGATTTGTGTATATTGAACCATTCTTGTATTCCAGGAACAAATCCCACTTGAACATAGTGAATGAGTCCTTTAATGTGCTATTAAATTTTGTTTGCTAGTATTTTATTGAGAATTTTTGCAGTTATGTTAATCAGGTATATTAATCTTTAATTTTCTTTCCTTATAGTGTCCTTGTTTAGCTTTGGTGTCAGAGTAATGCTGGCTTCATAAAATGAGGAAATAGGATGTTTTTGTCAGAAGGTACAAAGTTTCAGCAACACAGAAAGAATAAGGTTTTGAGATCTGCACAGAAGGGTGACTAAAGTCAATAGTAATGTAAATAGCTAAGAATATATATTCAAAGGTCTCACTCAAAAAATAAGTGAAGTATGGATATGTTGATTACCTTCATTTACTCATCCCACATTGTATATTTATATCAAAACATCACATCTTACCTCATAAATGTATACATTTATGTTTTTCTCTATTGTAAATAGCAGCAACAATAAAAATAAGAACTACAAGAATAAATAAGTTACCCACTCAGCAATGACTAAAACAGGTATTAAATTTAGATATAATAATGTTTTCTAAAATAGATATGAAAATATTATTTGTTAAGGAAGCAAGAATTTGAAGGAAAGAAAATATCAAGTATGATAGGCTAATTATTGTAATGAATTAAACATCAAGCACAGAGGAGTGTGGTGTGTGTGTGTGTGTGTGTGTATGTGTGTTTCAAGGTAGAAACTGATTATTATTGATTATTGCTATTTTTGTAGCAAATTATAAGTTGAAACATTGGATGCACAAGCATCAGACTTTCTGTACATCTGTATTTATAAACTTGTCTAGCCCTTTTAGTAAAAAATGAGTTACTCAGCCAAGACAATTACTTGGAACAATTATGGTGGAATTACAAGTCAGTGGGCTCATAACATTGCACATAATAGGTTGGCCTCATTTGTTTGCTCATTAATAATCAGACCATTTACATATGCTTCAAATTCTATGAGAAAAAATCAACAAATGCCCTTGACATTTGTTGTTTAGCAGCCCAGTGTGATATGTTAGCCCTCTCAAAGGTAAGCTTAAGGTGTGCAGAAAAGGGAAACAGGAAGAGTAATTAATAAAGCTTAGCCTTGGATTCACTCTCTGCCAAGCCCCCAGAGGAGATCTTTGAGGGAAAACTCCCAAAAGAACCTTGATCAGTTCCCCCTAAGTATTTAAGGAAGGACTTAGTTAACACCTACCAAACTATATAGAGTAGAAAATATTATAAAGGAAATCTTCCATGATTAGAGGCCGACATGGATGAAATATGGAGGCTTATAACAAGTGAAGATGAAGAAATATGATAGGAAAAAAACTTGGGGGAAAAGCAAAATTCAACAGTGCTTTTCTTTAAAAGTGTTAATAATTTAATACCTCATTGTTATGAACTGTGTCTTCCCCACCCCCCAAAATTCATATGTTGAAGTCCTAATCCCCAATGTGATTACATGTAAAGATATAATTAACCTTTAGGGGGATCATTAAGGTATAATTAGACCATAAGTGTGAGGTCGTAATCTCACTAGACTAGTGTCCTCCTAAGAAGAAGAAACACAGAGACATCTCCCTCTCTCTCCTCAAACACACAAAGGAAAGACCATGTGAGGACACGGGGAAAAGGTGGCCACCTGCAAGCCAAGAAGAGAAGCCTCACCAGAAAGTAAATCTGCCAGCACCTTGATGTGGGACTTAAAGATACCAGAATTGTGACAAAATTTCTGTTATTTAAAACTACCCAGTCTGTAGTATCTTGATATGGTAGTCCTAACAGACTAATACAATCATAGATACAAAACATTCTGGTATTTAATTTAGTTAATAATCAAGAATGATTGAGAGCTTGTTATGTATCCAGTGCCATACTAGACTGGGGTAATAAATAAAGTTTAAAACATGATTCTCACGATGAATGAACTTTGTTGATTAGACAAAGATTATACAAAGCAATTAGTAAAGGAAACAAAACTAAATTATGAAAATAATTTAAAAACCATATGTCAGTTGAGATATGAATGAAATATTTGAAGATGACAAATAGGCTTAATCTCAAGTGCCATTTTCAGTGTATGATGACTGGAATGCTATGTTGAGATAGATTTTAAGGAGCAATTGGCTCACTAGGAAAGAAAGCTATGATAGATTTTTGATGTCTACATGAATGTGGAAAACTGAAATTAGAGTGTTTGGGAGAAGGTTGTATCAGTGTGAGCTAGAATTGCTGAGAAAGGATTTGTGTTAGAGAGGATGGGTCTGAAGCCGTGACTGACAACAGGGTATGCTTAAGATACATGACAAATAGTACAGCAATGTATGAATGAGTATTATTCAAAATAGGAAATTGATAAGAACACATCTGTTCATTTAAGTGGGTAGAGTGACAACATAATGGCCCACCAGGTGTCCATATCACTTATCAAATTCTAAAGCAAGCATTGTAAAACAACTGGATTTCATGATTTGGAAAGTAAAGAATAGAATTACACATCTCTAACCATTACAGTACTTAAGAATATATATTCTTCATGCAAAAATATCACATCAATTAGTGATTCATGATGATAAACACATCTCAAAATCAGAAGTATCTCAAAGATTGTGGACTCTCTTGAAAAATATCCCAAACAATAACATTACCAGGCAATTATGCTTTCATTTAATATTTAACACAATAAAAGAGCTCTCCTTGATATATAATTTTTAGAGGAAATCTCAAACTTAGATCATTCTTGATAGGCTTGACTCAAAGCACTAAGACTGAATTAATAATTCATCCGATATGATGATAATCTAAAGAGATGCCAAAAGATTTAACCGCCTGATTTGAAGTGATCAAAAATCTCTTGACTGCTAATTCTGCTGTAACTCAAAGGATTAAACAAAAAGATCAACATATTAAAATGTGCCATCTCTGACTAATTGAAAATATTTGCTAAATACTGCATTTACTTTCTGTATTTATTCATGTGTTTAATAAATGTTGATTTAGTTATTCTAATAATTTTAATGTTGGTTTTCCTACTGCCATTAAAACAATTTTTTAGCAGTGTCTAGACTTTTGTTGTTAAATTGGCAGCTAATTTTTTTGTCACCACAGCACTCCCTGAATTGGTCAGAAATTTCACTGTTTCATCACCTAAACACAAATCCAAGTCATATTGTAAAAATAGATAAAGCATCTATATTAGTGTTAGTCTCACTATATAAGCGTCTCTAACCAGATTTTATTCCTTCATTTGAGGTACCTTGAGGCCCACGCACACACAAATGAAACTATAATGTCACTTATCCTTGTTCACTTAAATATACAAATAATGCTGAGGTAGAAGGGGATAACTTCCCTAGTAGCCATATCTCAAGAGTGTCTAGCACTTAGATGCAGAGAACATACAATAATTATATTTATCCCAGGAACTCTTGAGAACATTGAAGATTATTTTACATTTAACTTCATTCTAACTCAGTCAGCCCGGCAAACATGAATTTTGGCAGTTTCATAGTAGGTCAATATTTTGACATAAAATATGTCTTTAATTGAGATTTTCTAGAATGTGGACTACATAGTTTAATAAAAGCATTCCCTTGAGTCAATCTAGGTCTGCTGTGAAAACCATTTCTGATAACTTCATGAAAAAAAAAATTTTATGAACATTATAGACATATAGCATATAGCTAATGAATATCACTGCTCTAGTTACTGGAAGAAAACTAGAAATGTACAGCTAATTGTAATAGAAGATAGAGTGATCAAATATAATTTTTAAAGACAAAATTTTTTTTGAAATTGAGAAGCCAGATTATTTTAAATCCTTTTCACAAGATATTATAGGCTGTGAAAATAAAAGAGAGCTTAAACCTAGCAATTAGGGAAATTATTTTAAAATTCGTACTAATCATAAACTACACATGAATGAGAAACAGGTGAGAAGGCTTTTGTTTCTCTTGGAACTATGTCTACTCGCAAGCAACATAAAATGTGACTAACAGGAGCTTAAACATATACAGGACTCTGTCTCACAGAACAAGAGCTATCAAGCCAAGCAGCTCAGCACCAAGCTCTTTCTAACTGCCCTCTCTGCCATCCTGCACATGCTGACTTTGCTGTCATGTTTGTCACCTCACATTCAGAGGGGGACCTCCAGGCACCACATCTGGAGCTCTAGTCATCAAGGGGGATGAAGGGTCATGCCAGCTAAGCCTCTGTTCCTTTCATGAGAAAAGCAAAAGTACTCTTGGGAGTCTTACCCCCAAATCATCCCATATCTCATTAGCCAGATCTAGATGACATGAATGACATCCTTAGACCAGCTGCTAGCCAGGGAGAATAAGATTACTATAACTGATAAGAGTAATAACGATTTACCCATCTGCTTCCTAAACAAATAAAGATTCTGTTAGCCACAGAAGAATGAGGAGAAACGTGCAAGGTAGGCCACTGGTAATGATAGCGACATCACTGTTCTCCAAAAAATAATTTTGGAGGACAAATCATATTTTCTTAGATATCACATCCCTATCTAATCTAATTCAAAAGTATCCAATGTATTAAATGCTTAATTGCACATGATTTTTATGTAAATAAATCAGCAGTAAAAACAATTTTAAGGTACTTTAAAAACCTGAAAGTTGACACACAAAGAAAGGGTAGGAAAGGAAGTATAGGTTATTTGTCTAGTTCTTGATTGTGCTGAGCTTGTACATCCTCTTTGCTATAATACCGATTCTCCTCCTTCTACTCCTGGCACACCATCATCTCATATTACATTATCTTGCCTCTAGTTAGCCCTGTGCTCACCCAACGCCCCTACTTCCCTATTTATTCTTCAGTACACTAATTACGGCATCAAAACCTTTCAATGAAGTAATGGGTTCCATAATATTCTTCTCCCGGAAGGCAGTATATTAATAGCAATTAAGTGCATGGTCTCAAGGTTCCAAGGCTTCGTTCCAAGTTGTACTATATACTGTTTGTAAACAGTAATGAGAAAATCATTTAAGCCTTGTGCCTGTTTTTGCACTTGAAAAAAAAAAAGTGGATAGTAGTTTACCAACCTCATAGGGTGTTTGTGAGAGATTCAATTAGATAATCCATTAAAAGAATTTAGCATAGGAACTACCACAGTTGGTATTCAACAACTCAATAGCAACTCGTAACCATTACTCGTCTTTTGTGTCTCTTCCAATCCTCTTAGTCTTTGCAAAACTGTATACTGACCTGCAAAGCAGGTATACTACTAAAATACACTCAATTTTTTTAGCAGTCTTGTTCAGATCTATCTGTATCAAGACAAGAACATAATAACAGTAATTCTATATGTGCTTATGTGTTCCCAAAATAAAACCACTGATTTTTCCAGTAACTTACCTAGTTTACAAATTCTAACAAATACCTCTTAAATCATGGTAACTTTAACCTAAAACAAAAACTAATTGAAACTACCAAATGTTTTCTCTTTGAATTATTGTCAAGAAAAATTTCTCTTATTCTCTATTTTTACAAAACAACTCAATGCAGATACAAGTGGACTTTCATTAATTTCTTTTTGTTAGTTTATTCCTATATTTGGGACATAATATTTTGGAATTGTGCTTATCTCAAACAAAATACCAACTGTCTCTCCCAGTTTTCTCTTACCAGCAAATTTGATCAACACAACCAACTCATAAGACATAAGTCACTGATTAAAAAACAAAAAGATTTAGCAGGAAAGGACCTAGAACAAAGTGTCTTGATATGCTACTTGCACACAACTCATGTTCTTACTGTTTTATTAATCAGAACAGTTTATATTCAGTTATCCAGCTTGCAATGAATCCACCTAAATAATCTATTAGCCAGTTAATCTTGCTGAAACTAAGATACACTGTTCTTCCATCCCCCTGCCACCCCATACAAATGGTGATCTATATTTCATTGGTAAAACTTCTAAAGCAATTTTTAAGCCTACTTCAAAAATATGTAATGAAGGTGGAAGGTGGACTATCAGTTTTTTTTATGTTATGTGGTTCCTAAGTTTCTTTGCAAATCAGTGAATGTTATAGATCTTCATTTTTTTAAAAAAAATGTTAACGCTTATGCACACAGTGCATACAGTTTATCATTATTTTATATGTTAGGAGAGAGAAATGTGGTTCATAATTAGGACCATAAGAGGAAGATATTAAATGTTCAAATCATATCAATTCAACTTTAGACATTCTTAAAAAAAAAAACCAAAAAACCCTTTTTGTTTTGTTCCTTCCTGAAAACAGCAAAGATTTTTTTTGGCAGAAAACAATTTTCTTTCAAATTTTAACCATTCAAAATTTTCTTTCAAATTTTAACCATTCAAAAACAAAGATATCTTCTGCTCTCACTTGTGCAGAATATAGTAATTAAGGCAGTTTGAAAATTGCATTGATGGTCTCCTCACAAGTGAGCACTCCAGCATTCCATTATGCTGCTGAATAATTTGGGGGTTTTTTCCATGCTATTGTATAAGATACTTTAATACATATAAACTATGACTTATATCGAAACCTTAATAGGGACAAAAGTCAGTAAGAAATGATTTATCAAGCTTTACAGGTGTACTTTTCTTATTTAACTCATCTGGTCTAATTAATTTATCTAGGAAATTCTGACATAAAGTAAACTGATGTAAAATCATGATAAAGTGTTTCTAAAACATATTATAAACATCAATATTTCTGTATAATAAGCATGAGATGGTCATATGCATAGAATAAAGTAGGCATCACTAATATTATCAATTAAAAACAAGTATACCCATTTATTTTTTTACATTGTTAAAGCATTCATAAAGAGCCAATGGCAATGTTTTTATAGGTGAGTTTTAAAGATTTTAATTAACTAAATCAAATCAATCTGCTTACATCTGAGCAAAATTAAGCTAATACTTCTTCCCAAATTAAGCAGGAGTTCTGAATAAATTGATAAGTCTTAGAAGACTGCCCTCACATTTACTCATTAAATTTTCTTTAAATGAATGAGAATGGTTTTTCAGAATTGAGAGAAAGGGAGTGCATGGGCTGAGAAAGAAGAAAGATACGGCTGGAAGAAAATGAGGTACTCATTTAAAATGGTGATTAAATTCTTTTCTATGAGATTATATACCAACTATAGTTACAGTAGAATATAGGTGAAATACTGCCACCCAGTGGAATAAAAATGTAAATAAAGTTTTTAAATTTAAAAAAGCTTTTAAGAATTTCATCACTTTTCAATTGGGATAATAGGGCTTAATAAATTTTAGGGCGGGCACGGTGGCTCAGGTCTATAATCTCAGCACTTTGGGAGGCCGAGGCGAGAGGACTGCCTGAGCCCAGGGGGTTGAGACAAGCCTGGGCAACTTGGTGAAAACTCGTCTCTACAATACATTAAAAAAAAAAATTAGCCAGGCGTAGTAGCATGCGCCTGCAGTTCTGACTACTTTGAAGGCTGAGGCAGAAGGATAGCCTGAGCCCAGCAGGTCAATGCTGGGGTGGCTGTGAGCCTTCCAATGCACTCCCGCCTGGACGACAAAGTGAGACTCTGACTCAAAAAAAAAAAAAAGTTTTTTCTAAGTTCTTTAAAATGTGTTATTCTTCTAAGAAATTCATTGTGACAAAGAGTAGAAGTATTAGTACATCTACTCCTGAATCTAACGTTCAAGATTAAATGACCTGACAGAGCCCTATGCTTATTTAATAGCAAATCAAGGACTGGAGTCCAAGACACTGGCTCTCAGTTCACTGCTTGTTCACACTATGTAGCCTCTCCTAAAGAGCCTTTGACATTTCTACTTGTGTTCAAACACTGTATTTCAAAGAGGACAAACCTGAGACTCAGAGTTTATGAAGGCTTCTCAAACATAGCCAAGGGATCTCAGGAAAAACCTGAAATTGTACCCTAGTGGCATGGATATTCTTGGAAAATTTCTGTTTTTCCTTTAGAATTACTGTGAAATTTGTTCTCTGTTTCATATGATATACATGTCTGTTTTAATTACTAAATAATGTTTTTTTCTCAAATGTCTTTTAGAAAAATTGATGTTTTAAGCCAATGTTGCACCTTGATCTTGTGTTACAAACTTCCTGGCACACAATCCCATTGGAGAAGGGAAGATGGAGAACGTAAGTAATCCAGTTTGAAATCTCTGGAAAGTGTCTTGCTCAAGTTCATTTATCCATCAAGAATTTAATGAACAGCTACTGCATCCCACACACAGTTTTAGGTTCTAGCACGTGCTATAATAACAACCCCAAATTAGTGGCATAAAAGAGCAAAGGTTTAATTATCTCCCTTATTAGAGCTTATTATCAAATCAACACTGATTGTCTAAGTAGCCACCAGCGAAGAAGATAGCAACTGTGCTTGCCATGCCATTAATGAACTATGGCAGACACTACATAAAGATTAGAATACTATGCCCTGGTACTCCTAAACCAAAGGAATAAGTATATGAATGTTAGAGTTGTGTATTAATAAAAACAGATTCAATAAGTTTATATTGTATAATTTTTTTAAGAATTATATAATATGATATGTGAGCTACAAATGAGTAATCATTAGACAAGTGACAGAGAAAAAGGAGAAAAGAAATTTTATCAAGAGTCTACCTGCCACAGCTTAAATATTTTTCTCCTCCAAAATTCATGTTGAATCTTAATCTCGAAAAAATGTGGTACATATATACAATTGAATATTATGCAACCATAAAATAGGACAAATGTATGGACTTTGCGGCAACTTGGATGGATTTAGAGTCTGTAATACTCAGTGAGCTACCGAAACAAAGAACTGAGAACCACATGTTCTCACTCATAAGTGGCCCCTGAATATTTACCATATTACTATAAGAAAGAGATTGGCAACAGCAGGACACACAAGGGGAGGTGGGTGGGGGGACACAGCATCAATAACATACCTGATCTCAAACCAGGTGAAGCAGGGACCAAAGGGAGGCCCAAACTTTACCTATTCGATAGTCACTTATATACCTAATCCTGAATTGTACCCCCACATCTTTAAATTTAAAAAACAAACTTAATCTCCAATGCAATAGTATTGAGCTGAGGCCTTCTGGAAAGTGATTAAGTCATGGGGCTCCACCCTCACAAATGGGATTAGTGTCTTATAAAAGGGATTGAGGAAATGAATTCATCACTTTTCCCCTTCGCCCATGTGAGAATGTAACTAAAAGGTGTCATCTTGGAAGTAAAAAGTACACCCTTATCAGTCACCAAATCTGATGATGCCTTAATCTTGGGCTTCCCAGCCTCCAGAACAATGAGAAATCAATTTCTATTATTTACAAGTTTCCCAGTCTAAGGCATTTTTTGTTATAGTAGTCCAAAGAGACTAAGATGCTATCTCTGATTGGTTTTCATACTATTACACCAAAGCCAATCAAGTGAATGTAGCGTGGTTTATTGCAGAACAAAGGCCGCCATCATTTTGATATAAGTCGAAGGAAAGGGTATAACATTAAGAAAATGTTACATAAATGTTGAGGAAAAATAAGAGTAGCTGAACTAAGATGGCTTTTAGAAAATGGTAAAAGAAGAGTAGGAAAACATTCATAATTGCCAGATTGTGAGGAGCCAGAAAGGCCACACAAAGAAAATTAGACTTATAGGAAACAGAAAATCATCTAAAAATTGATATCATTTGTGACAATATTCCATCCGTACATTAGAAAGATAATTCTTGTAGCATGGTAGAGGAAGGAATGAATAGAGGAACACAATGTTAGGTCATATAGAAGGCCACTGAAATGAGAAGGAAACAACGCAGAGCAGAGGCAGTAGAATGAGAAAAGAATTGGGGGATTGAAATATTGCAACTACCGAATAACTAACAGTGGTCTTCCAAGCCAGGTGATTTCCAAAAACATCTGGGGAAATTATAAAATTCTTATCCCCTGTCCAATTCCAGCACTGTCAAATTAAAACTCCAAAGAACGTTGCCTAGGAAATGCTTATTATATACCAGGGGCTTATGATCCAAGCATCCCAGCCTAAGAAGTTCTTATGCTTCCAATGCTTGACTGGCTGAGTGTCTTTAAATCAGGAACACAGAAAAAAGAAGGTTTGAAAAGGTTAATAATAAGTTGAGGTTTGAATATGAGTTTAAAGTGCTTATAGGACACCCAAATGTGAAAGTCTTGTGGACAATAGTATATATTGGTCTGGAGCCCAGAAGAGAGATTAGAGCTAGAGATACCTCATCATATGGTTAGAGGATGTCCTCCAGAGATAGAACTTAGCATGAGATAAGAGATAATCTGAAGAAAGACCAAGGAGTACTTATACTTAGGAATGGTGCACAGAAAATAATATTAAAATTGCCAAAGGATAAATGTACCTAGCATAAAATTTCTTTCTTTCTTTCTTTTTTGAATCAAGGTCTCACTCTGCCACCCAGGTTAGAGTGCAGTGGCATGATTATGGCTCTCTGTAGCCTTGAGTTCCTGGGCTCAAATTATCCTCCTGTCTCAGCCTCCCAAAGTTCTGGGATTACAGGTGTGAGACACCATGCTCAGATAGAAAATTCCTTTAAATTAAATCTCTTTTAGAAAAAGTTCATATCACCATTCAATTGGAATAATAAATTTAATAATTTTCAAGTACTTTAAAATGTACTAGTCCTAAAAAAAAAATCCCATGGGACATATGAGGGGTCTTCAAAAAGTTCATAGAAAATTAGTATTTTGAAAAAATATTACATAGATTTTTAAGTTTTGGGCCCCAAAATAAACTCATATTAATTTCTCATAAAATGTCTGAACAGGATCTACTTTGAGGCACTAAGAATGCTAAGACATATATTTGAAATGAGTCTCTATCAGAGCCACATTAATTCTTCCAAAATTGAAGCAAGAACACACATTAAATTTATGATGAAGCTTGGATAGGAAAATGGTGAAATCATTTATGCTTTACAAAAAGGGGGACAATGCCCCCAAAGAAATCAGCATTTTACAAGTGGATAGCTCATTTTAAGAAGAAATGAGATGAAGCCTGCAGCAACAGAATATACACATCAATCTGCAAGGAAAGAATTAATCTTGTTAAGAAGAAGACTGATGATTAACAGCAGAAATGATAGCCAACACCATACACATCATAGTATGTTCAGCTTACACAATTCTGGCCTTGACCTTCTGGCTCAGGCAATCCTTCGACCTCAATAACCCCAGTAACTGGGACTACAGTCATGTGCCACCACACCTGGCTAATTTTTTTATTTTTATAGCGATGAGGGTTGGCTTTGTTTCCCAGGCTGGTCTCAAACTCCTGGATTCAAGCAATCTGCCCACCTCTTCCTCTCAAGGTGCTGGGAGTATAGACATGAGCCATTGTGCCCAGCCTGATGTTTTACATTTGAAGGAAAAAGGGGAAAAAATACTAAAAGAGATCACTGGCAAAAGCAATGGAGATTATTTCTCAGAGGCTAAATACTAAAATAAAGATTTAAACAATATTAAAATTTGAGGTTTAATGAAGTTCGTACATTTTTGTTTTCATGGTTTTTTTCCCTTATAATATCAGAATACCTAAGAGTTTTCAGGGTTTTTTATGTTTGGTTTGGATTATGTCTTCCTACATTTCTCATCTCTAATTAGATTGATTCCCTAATGAATTCTAAGTACATCTTTCTGAGAAATAATAAAACCTCTCAATCACAATCAAAAGAAAACATTATCAAGTGAAAATTTCAAATTCAAATCTCTAACTAGAGTAAGTAAAGACTGAAGCTTGTGCAAAAAATTATACACAGCTCTGGGATAAAGCACTTTTGAAAGAAATATTTATTTTATGGGGTACTCCATTGCACAGAAAATGTGAGAGATTGCCAAAAACTAATAAACACAAACCAATAACAAAATATTCAGTCTATTTTCATATAAGTATTTTTACTCCCAATTACAAGGAATCTTCATATGCATTACCTCAATTCTTCCTAATAATTATTCTGAATAGTGTTCAAGCAATACCTTAAACCAATGTCCTTTTGTACATTCAGAATTATTTTTACCTCACAATTCAATGAGTGAAATTTCAAATAGTTCTAAATCTAAGATGATGGAACTAATGGTGTGTCCCACAAATATGATTTTCCACATGCAGGAGTTCAGATTATTCCAGTTCTGGAACTATGCTGGATAATGATTGTACTATTCATCAAATAAACAGACTTGTACTGATTTTAATCAATGGAGATGGTAATATTTTTGTATTTTATAGCAAAAGACATGGATTTAAGTATTTTGTTACCTTTCCCAAACATACAAAGAGTTCATAAAAGCTATAAATATAACATCCAGAACTTTTATAATTATAGATGAAAATCAAGGTAACATTTCTCTTTATTTATAGAAACAGTATTGAGTCTTTTATGACTAAACATAAAAAGAAAATAATTTCATAATAATCACTCTCCTACTTCTCAAAGGTTTTAATTGGCTGAAATTTAGGCTAAAACTGTATGTTAATGTGGCATTAGGATTTACCATTTTAAAACATGAAGGTCACTGAATTGAAAATGTCAAGCTTCTCATTCCTGTATAAAGTGGCTGCACCACAGACCTACACTAACTAGACCTGGCCCAACCCCAGCATCAGAGCAGAAAACTAACAAAGTATTCCACATCATGAAATTCAAATTGAAATGGCATTAGAATAATAAATCATTTAACAAGCTTATTGAAACAAAAGTCTTGGTACCAACACTGGTACTGAGACATACAGCCATCTCTCATAGTTAGCAGAGGCCCACCTAGTCAGACCTGACCTTCCAGTCTCTCTCTCTTGTACACAAAGTTGGAATCTCTTCAGATCTATCACATTAAGTTGTATGTTCTCTGGCTTTATGCAAACACAATTCACAAATTCCCATTCATTCTCACATCACAAACACATAAGCATTACCTTTGCCCAAGGGAAAACTCTTCATCAGATGCATTTTATTTATCTAACTGGTTCAAGCTAGTGCTTTATCCAAACCATTACTTTGTTTCTGGTAGAGTCCCCAAGGAACATTTCATAAGTTTGTAGTTGCTATACTACTTTTCAGATTTTTTTAACGAGAAAAGTCTAAAAATCTTTTCTCCCCCACCCTGTAAATGTGCAACAGTACTTTCTTTAATTTGCCCTAAAATTAGAACCTCCATCTGCTTCTAGGGGACATGAACAAGTCATCTAAAAGTAGCAGGCCTTGTCATTCCAGCTCCTATTAATGCTGACAAATGATGGACGATCAGACATTGGAGGAAATAGAACTTGAAACTACAGTAATTTCTACTCCTGGGTTACTTTGTCTTGGAACAGTTTATTTTGGAAATATGGAAAACTGTGGCCTGATCCAAGAATGGGTGGGGAGACACTTTTCATTTTAATCTTAAAACATTTCTTCATAATGTTCTCAAAGTTTAGATCATTTTGGTTGAAGCAACAAATTAAATAAGTGTTCTTTTGAAAAAGAAAAAGGGGAGGATTATAAGAAATGTCAAGAGAAAGAACCAGCAGAGTAAACAGAGTCTCAACCTACCTCTCCATTTTTTATAATTTTCTTTTTGAATTCCCTTCTTGCTAATGACATAAGAGGTTTCTATATTTACATGGCCACCAAGAGCTTCTCATAAATGAAGTTCCAGAGTTATGGGATATAAAATTCACTCACCAAATGTCCATATTCTGCCTAGCAGAGGTGATATGGTATGAAAGGAAAAATGCTAAATTATGACACTTGAGATGTTAACAACGATTTGATGGAAGAAACATTGGGAAAGATTCACTATCTGTTATAGTTTGAACTGCGTCCCCCCAAATTTGTATGTTAAATCCCTAACTCCCAGTTCCTCAGCATGCAACTTTATTTGGAGTTAGGATCTTTGCAGAGGTAATGAAGTTAAAATGAGGTCATTAGGGTGGGTCCTAATAGAATAAGACTAGTGCCCTTATAAAAGGTTTGGACACGGAGATACACAGAGGCAAGATGATATGAAGATATAGGGAGAAGATGGTCACTTATACACCAATAAAAGAGGTCTGAAACAGATCCTTCCCTCATGGCCCTCAGAAGGAACCAACCCTGCCAACACCTTGATCTCAGACTTTTTGCCTCCAGAACTGTGGGACAACAAATTTCTATTGTTTAAGTCACACAGTCTCTGGTACTTTGTCACAGCAGCCCAAGTAAACTAACTCATTATCTTAAAGATATAAAGTTGCATGGTTACTTGTTTAATCCTCTTAAATTACAATATATTTAATGACTTGGGCTGGGTTGGGTGGCTCAGCCTATAATCCCAGCACTTTGGGAGGTCTAGGCAAGTGGATTGCCTGAACTCGTGGGTTCAAGACCAGCCCAGGAAACTTGGTGAGATCTCATCTCTACAATAAAAAAAAAAAAAAAATCAGCTGGGGAGGTAGCATGCACCTGTAGTTCCAGCTACTTGGAAGGCTGAGGCAGAAGGATCACTGGAGCCCAGTAGGGCAATGCTGGGGTGGCTGTGAGTGTGCCAAGACTCCAACTCAAAAAAAAAAAAATTCAAAATTTTCATATATCAATTCCACCTCAACACAAACATTGGTGTGGAACAAAAAGTAATATGACATGAAGATAAATTACAATTTGTGCAGAAGGAATGAAAGAGTGGAGTAAAATATGGGGATAATTTGAATAGTGAATTATGGCCATTAAAATCTAAGAATAGAAAGCCTGACCCACAGTGTTGTTGGGTGAGGGAAAAATTGAATGGCAGGTTATAATTAAAGAATTAAGGATCTTCAGTATTAAATAAGATAGTTCCAAAGCAAATAATCTTTTATAAGAAAGACTGTAGTTAGATTATATACATGTGTATGTGTGTGTGTAAGTGTATATATACATGTACATAAAAATATAGTTGACTCAAACAACGCAGGTTTAAACTTCACAGGTTTAAACGTACACATAGATTCTTAGTGCTCACTTCAGCAACACACACACTTATGCACAGTTTTTTTTCCACCGCTGCCATCCCTGAGACAGTAAAATCAACCCTTCCTCTTCTTCCTCCTCCTCCTCAGCCTATCCAACATAAGGATAACAAAGATGAAGACACCTATGATGATCCCACTTCCACTTAATGAACAGTAAATACATTTTCTCTTCCTTACGATTTTCTTAATAACATATTTTCTCTAGGATACTTTATTGTAAGAATACAGTATAAAATACATATAACATACAAAATTGTGTTAATTAACTGTTTTTGTTCTCAAAAAGAATGATGGTATGCTATTAGTAGTTAAGTTTTGAAGGAGCAAAAGTTATATGTGGATTTTGGACTATGTATGGGGTCAGCACTCTTAGTCCCTAGTTGTTCAAAGTTCAACTGAAAGCTAAACAACAAAATCAGGAATTTTTTTTTTAATGTTTAAAGAATATGCTAGAAAAACATCTACCTGAAAATTTTTAACAACCAGTCTGTGACGTCTATTCCTGCCTATAGAAGGAAAAAAAAATAGTAAAACACACAAAACTGTTTTTAGGATTTTCGGCAAGACAGCAACAGGACAGATTGGACTATGAGAGTCTCTGCGAAAGCGAGTGTCCATAAAGACTCTCGCTTTCCCCCAGTGGCTGCTGCTCCCACCGCCGCCAGTCTGCTCTTCAGCCAGCCGCGCAGGCCTGTGGACTGGCAGACACCAGGCCCACGCACTGCTCGCCACCACCGCCACAGCTGGAGGCCCTCGGTCCCACACACCACTCTGCTGACACAACTGCCACCACACCAGTGCCACTGTCCCACCCAGGGCAGCCCTCGGCTCCCAGCCTCATGGAGCTCTGGGCTCCCTGCTGGCTGCACCGACCCATCCTGCCCCAAACCACCCCATGCCACGCCAAGCTGACCTGCAGCACCTGGCTGTCTCACACTCCACATTCTCCAGTTTGGCCCCTGGCTGCGGTGGGACCAGAGACTGAGACCAAGCAGAGCTCCGGCCGCTGCTGCCCAGCTCCTGCCCAGCTCCTGCCCAACTCCTGCCCAGCCTCCAACTTGGGACCTGAGGTAACTGCATCAAACTGGGAGAGACAGAAGCCACTCCCTCATGCTAGATCCAACACAGGTCATATCTGAGTGGCAGACTTCACAGGCAGCAATCTGACTGAATCCAGATCTGATCCACCCTCCTTCCAGAGCAGGCCTGGGACATCTGACCCTAGCAGTGAGCAACCCTACCAGGCTGCGATGAGAGCTAGAGATCAGAACTGGACTTAGAGGTACGATCTCAGAGTGTGCTTGGTTCCCTGTTTTTTATTTTTATTTTTATTCTTTGTTTTACTCTTTTTTCCTCTTTTCTCTCTCTTCTTACTGTTACTGATAACGTGTCCATACTTGCTTTGATTCTGTTGTTTTACTGATTTTTTTTCTTTAGACTTCATGTTTGTGTAGGGGAATAGTATATCAATAAGGAGGTTGAGTGGCTAGTGTGTCTGTATCATTGTCTGTATGTTTTTGGTTGGTTTTTTTTTAACTCTTTTCTGTCTTTATGTCTCTTTTCATTTGTTAGTCAGTATGTTTGTCTGTTTTCCCTCTTACTCTTCTTTCTCTCCACCTTCCTCTTCCCCCCTCCTTCCCTGTTCCTTTCTTTTCTTTTTTCTCACCTCATTTTGCTTTCAGGGAGCAAACCTATACCCCCACTGAATGGACAGAATGCAAGGCAGTGGAAAGTGGATTCCAGAGTATCCATACACCTGTCAGTAGATTTTGAATCACAGCTCTCCCCTCAATTAAATCTCAAAAGTGCAAAAAAGTATAGCCCCCAACCCACAGTCCAGCTTCAGAATTGAACAAAACTAGAGGATTCACATAAGGAAGAATAGGAGATTTAGCAAATGGAAGTAAGAGCAACCCTGCCACCCCTGAACAACAGAATTAAAGAAGAGGAGGAAAAAAGGAAAAAGTGGGAAGGAAAATCTACACAAATGAAGAAAAACCAAAAGAAGAATATAGGTCTCACATAGACTCCTGGGAGGTCTGACACTGAGAAAACAGACTTCGGAATGCAAACAGTGAAGAGCCCCCAGAATGATTGGTCACATACTAAAAACCCAGACATCAAGACATTAACAGAGGGAATAAAAAGAATTGAGGAGAGACAAGAGGAAAATAGAAAGGAGTTGATAACTGAGATAACAGCAGTAAAGAATACTGTGATTGAAATAAATAACAAACTAATAAGCATGAAAAGCAGAATTAGCTAAGCAGAAGAAAGAAGCTCAGAGCTTGAGGATCAAAATATAGAACCAACCCAAACTGTCAAAAACATAGAAAATAAGCTTAAAAGGACAGAACAAAACCTTCAAGAGAATGAGTGATTACTTCAAGAGACTGAACCTAAGAGTAATTGGACTTCCTGAGGCCGAAAGAGAGACAGAGACCCCCTGGAAAAAACATTCCATGAAATTATTCAAGAAAACTTTCCTCATCTCATCAGTGATGCGAAAATTCAAACACAAAAGATTCAGAGAACCCCTGCAAAACAACAAATGAGAAGACACATAATAATTCGCCCAAAGTAAGTATAAAAGAAAAAATCCTAAAGGCAGCAAGAGAAAAAGGTCAGACTACCTATTGGGGAAGAACAATTAGAATACCAGCAGATTTATCTACAGAAACACTTCAGGCTAGAAGAGCCTGAAGCCCAATCTTCAAAGTTCTCAAAGATAAACAATTTCAACCGAGAATAACCATACACCTAAGCTAAATTTCATCAGTGAGGATGAATTAAAATATTTCCCAGACATCCAATCTCTAAGAACTTACGCTGCCTCCAGATTACCTCTACAAGAAACACTTAAGAAAGTATTAAACACAGAAGAAAAGGAAAAGAGAATGACGATGTTCTTCACAAGAGCACAGGAAAAAGATTGAAACACACATGAATTAATCCAAAAACCAAAAGAAAGACAGCAAACAAACAGGAACAACAACTCTATAAGACCCTCATGACAGGGATAAATTCTCACATTTCAAAAATTAGCCTGAATGTGAATGGACTAAATGCTCCACTGAAAAGACATACGATGGCAAAATGGATAAAATATCATGAAGCAACAATATATTGTCTCCAAGAGACTCATCTCACCAGAAAGGACACTCACAGCCTCAAAGTAAGAAGATGGGAAGCAAAATTTCAGGTGAATGGAACACACAAAAAAGCAAGAGTTGCAATCTTAATTTCAGACAAAATACCCTTTAAACTATCAAAAATTTAAACAGATACAGAAGGTCACTATATAATGATAAAACGTTTAGTCCATCAACAAGAAACATCCATCCTAAACATATATCCACCCAACATAGGAGAACCAACTTTCATAAAGCAGCTTCTAGGCAAACTTTAAAAAGATATTGATTCTAACACTATCATAGCTGGGGACTTTAATACCCTACTCACAACCCTAGACAGATCATCAAGACAAAAAATTAGCAAGGAGATCCAGAACCTCAATGTGACTCTTGACCAAATGGACTTAATTGATACCTACAGAATACTTCACCTAACAATCACAGAATATACATTCTACTCACCACCATATGGAATGTACTCAAAGATTGTCCACATCAAGCATAAACAAATTTCATAAGATTGAAATTTTGCTATGCACCTTCTCAGACCAGGTGGAATAAAAATAAATATCAATACCAAGGTCCCCCCAAAACCACAAATACATGGACACTAAACAGCATGATGGAAATCAAAACATGAAATCAAAACAGGGATTAAAAGATACCTGGAAACAAATGAAAATGAAGAAACATTGTACTCAAATCTCTGGGATACCATGAAAGCAGTAGTAAGAGGGAAATTCATATCTTTACAAATGCACATGAAGAAAATGGAAAGACCACAAGTTAACAGCCTAACAAGTCACCTAAGGAAGATGGAAAAGCAAGACCAACAAAACCCTAACTTCAGCAGAAGAATCCATATCAGCAAAATAAAAGCCCAAATTCGGGACATAGAAGACAAAAAGATAATATAAAAAATCAATGAAACAAAAAGCTGGTTCTTTGAAAGGATAAACAAAATTGATGGTCCCTTAGCTAGACTGACCAAGAAAAAGCCCAAATAAACACAATCGGAAACACAAAAGATGAAGTAACATCTGACCCTGAAGAAATACAAAAGATTATCAAAGACTACTATGTACACTTGTATGGAAACAAACTTGAAAATCTAAAGGAAATGAAGGACTTTCTGATATCACACACCCTCCCCAGGTTGAAACAAAAAGAAATTGAGACCCCAAATAGACCAATAACAATCCATAAAATTGAATATGTCATAAGAAAACTACCTACAAAAAAAAAGCCCTGGACCAGATGGCTTTCCAGCAGAATTCTACAAAACATACAAGGAGGAACTGATACCAATTCTATTGAAAGTATTCCAGGTAATTAAGAAAGATGGAACTCTCCCCAAATCATTTTATGAAGTTGACATTACATTGATACCCAAGCCAGTTAGAGACCTAAATGTAAAACCTCAAACTATGAGAACCTTAGAAAATGCAGGAGACACTCTAATGGAAGTTGGAACTGACAACCAATTCCTGATCAAAACCCCAAGTGCCCATGCCATAAGAGATAAGATAGACAAGCGGAACCTCATCAAAATGACAAGCTTCTGCAAAGCCAACGAAACCATCAAGAGAGTAGGGAGACAACATACAGACTGGGAAAAAATAGTTGCCCACTCCATGTCTGACAAAGGCCTAACATCAAGGATCTACAAGGAACTAAAATGTGCTAAAAAGAAAAAAAACAAACAGCCCCATTACAAAGTGGGTAAAAGATATAAATAAACAGTTCTCAAAAGAAGACATACGAGCAGCCAATAGACACATGAAAAAATGTGCAGTCTCATTAGTCATCAAGGAGATGCAAATTAAAACTACACTGAGATACCACCTAACTCCAGTCAGAATGGCCATCATCAATAACTCAAAAAATAACAGATGTTGGATAAGATGTGGTGAAAGGAAACACTTCTACACAGTTGGTGAGAGTGTAAACTAGTACAACCTCTGTGGAAAACAGTGTGGTGATTCCTAAAAGTTCTAAAAATCAACCTTCCATATGACCCTGCAATCTCCCCTTCTGGGAATATACCCAGAAGAACTCAAAATCACTCTATTAAAAAAATACCTGCACATGTATGTTTCATGCAGCATTGTTCACAATAGCAAGAACATGGAACCAACTGTACTGCCCATCAAAAGAGGACTGGATTTTTTAAAAGTGGTATATATACACAATGGAATATTATGTAGCCATAAAGAAGAACAAAATCATGAACTTTGCAGCAACTTGGATGGACTTAGAGTCTATAATACTGAGTGATTTTTCACAGAAACAAAGAACTGAGTATCACATGTTCTCACTCATAAGTGGACCTTGAACCACCGTAATACTATAAGAAAAGAATTGACATTAGCAGGAAACTGTGGGGCGGGGGGGAGTGGGATTGACAGTAGTCGAAATCTGCCTGGGGAAGGGGGGGCACACCTCATCAACAAGGGTACCTGCACAATGAATATTTGTATACCTAACCCTGAATTGTACCCCACAATTTTAAAATAAAAAAATTTTATTTTACTGTTTTTTGATAGTAAGCAAAAGGTAGTGTAGGACTCTAATCCCTGAGGAAAAATAAACAAGGTAAATGATTTGAATACCATAAATTTATGCCTGCAGGAAATTCCTAAATCATGACACACTGATAGAGATTTCAAATACAACCCAAAAGTCTCAAATTGGGGCTCTTCCCCAAATTTGGGGAGAAAAAAAAGTGAGGGCTAAATACTAGAGGTAGAAAGTCAAACACAGAAAGAGGTTGAGAAATTTACTTAAAAGTCTTCTAGACTCTTGGCTGCTTGCTAAGATGTGGATACACAAGGTAAAATTGTACAGAGTCATGCAAAGAACAAATGACAAGAAAATTTTCTGAAAATTGTAAGTCAGACAATTTTCAGAAGTCAAAACAAACTGAGGAATATTTGAATTTCTACCAGACAGAGTGAGGACATCTTGCTGAATGCAAGGGGCATTCAGTAGAGAACTAAAAAGGATCTTTGCTTAGGACTGGATCTAAACTAGTCCTTCAGTAAAAGCTACTATAGTCATGTCCTTGTAAACCTTCAAGATAAACCTCAAAAAAAACAAGCTACTTCATGAATAACTGCCAGACAAAAATTTTCAAACTCTTTGAAATGATGTAAATACAATATCCAGCACGTAAATAAAAATCAATCGATACAAAAGCTAACTCCTTTTCTACATACCAGTAACAAACAATTAAAATTTTCTTTTTCTTATTTTTCTTTTTTTATTTGAAAGATGTGGGGTACAATTCAGGGTTAGGTATACACATGTTCATTATGCAGGTATCTTGTTGATGAGGTGTGCCCCCCACTTCCCCTGGCAGTTTCCCACTACTTTCCTTTCTTATACTATTATGATAATTGTTCAAGGTTCGCTTATGAGTGAGAACATATGGTACTCTTTTCTTTGTTTCTGCGATAGATCACTGAGTATGAAAGACTCTAAATCCATCCAAGCAGCTGCAAAGTCCGTATGTTTGTCCTTCTTTATGGCTGCATAATATTCCATTGTGTATATGCACACATTTTTTTAATCCACTCCAGTTTGGATGGGCAACACAAATTGTTCCATGTTTTTGCTATCGTGAATAGTGCTGCAATAACTATGCGTGTGCATTTATCTTTTTTGTAGAATGATTTGAGTTCCTCCAGGTTTATTCCCAGCAGGGGGTTGCTGGGTCATATGGAAGATCAATTTCTAGTTCCTTTAGAAATCGCCATACTATTTTTCCAAAGAGGTTGCACTAGTTTGCATTCTACCAGCAGTGTAGAAACATCCCTTTTGCTCCATATCCTTGCATCTATTGTTTGTTTTATTAATGATGACCAGCCACTCTTACTGGGGTTAGGTGGTATCTCAATGTGGTTTTGATTTGCATTTCTCTGATGATTAGTGAAGCTGAGCACTTTTTCAAGTGTCTGTTGGCTGCCCATATATCTTCTTTTGAGAAGTGTCTATTCATATATTTTGCCCACTTTTGAATGGGACTGTTTGTTTTTTTCCTTTCAGCATGTTTGAGTTTCTTGTAGATCCTGGATGTTAGGCCTTTGTCTGATATACAGTTCTTTTTCGCATTCTGTAGGCTGACTCCCTGCTCTCTTGATGGTTTCTTTTGCATTGCAGTAGCTTTTCAGGTTGATAAGGTCCCTCTTGCCTATTTTCTCTCTTATGGCATGGGCACTTGGGATTTTGATCAGGAATTGATTGGCAGTTCCAATTTCCAAAAGGGTTTCTCCTGCATTTTCTAAGGTTCTATAGTTTGAGGTTTTACATTTAGGTCTTTGACCCATTTCAAGTTGATTTTTGTATATAGTGATAGGTAGGGATCCTGTTTCAATCTTCTACATGTGCTCAGCCAGTTTTCCCAGCACCATTTACTAAACAGGTTCTCCTCTCCCCAGTGGTTGTTGTTGGAGGCTTTATTAAAGATGAGTTGGTTGAGTAATTGAGGTTTTGCTTCCAGAATCTCTATTCTGTTCCATTGGTGTGTATGCCCATTCTTGTACCAATATCAGCCTGCTTTGATTATTGTAGCCTTATGGTAAAGTTTGAAGTCTGGAAGAATGATACCTCCTGCTTTGTTTCTTTTGCTAAGGATTGCTTTGGCTATTCGTGTTCACTTAAGTTTCCATATGAATCTCTATATTATCATTTCCAGGTCTGAGAAGAATGATGTTGGTAATTTAATGAGTATTGTAAAGGATTTGTAGATTGTCTTCAGTAGGATGGGCATCTTAACAATGTTGATTCTTCCTATCCATGAGCATGGAATATTTTTCCATTTGTTGTGTCTTCTTGGATTTCCTTGAGCAGCATTTTGTTTCATTGTAAAGGTCTTTCACTTCTTTGGTTAAGAAGATGCCAAGGTATTTCATTTTTTGTGTGGCTTCTGTGAATGGGATTGTGCTTTTCATTGGTTCTCTGCCTGCTTGTTGTTGGTGTATAAGAATGCAACTGACTTTTACACATTTATTTTGTACCCTGAGACTTTACCAGTGTCCTTTATCAGTGCAAGCAGGTTTTTGACAGATTCTCTTGGATTTTCAAGGATCATATCGCTAGCAAAGAGGGATAACTTAACTTACTCTTTTCCTAATAATTAAAAATTTAAATTAAAAAAATCAAATATACCATTGAAAATAGCACCCCAAAATTTCCTAAGTATGAATCCAACAAAATTTAAGAAATACTCTATATTCATAGATTGAAAGATCCAATATTATTAAAATGTCAGTTCTTTTCAACTTGATGTCTAGATTCAACAAAAAGTCATGGCAGGCTATTTTGTAGATGTCAACAAACTGATTCTAAAATGTATTTGGAAAAGCAAAAGGCCAAGAAGAACCAACACAGTATTGAATAAGAAACAAAGTTGAAAGACTCACACTACACTATATGAGAATTAGTATAAAGCTACAGTAATCAATACAGTGTGGTATTGGTCAAATAACAGACATATAGAACCAAATAGAGAGCATGGAAACATAGCCATGCAAATATATTCAACTTTTTTATAAGGTAATTCAAAAGACAAAGGATTGTATTTTCAACAAATGGTGCTGAAACAATTGAACTTCATTTTTTAAAAAAGAACCTTGCCATAAACCTTAAAAATCATACATAAAAATGAACATAAAATGGTTCATAAACCCATATATAAAACATGAACTATAAAAATTCTAGAAGATAACATGGAAAATCTAGATGACCTTGGATTTGGGGGTAAGTTTTTTTATTTAATAACAATAGCACAATCCATGAAAAAAATTGTAAGTTGAAATTTATTAAAATTAAAAGTTTTGCTTAGTTCAGGACACTGCTAAGATAATGAAAAGGCAAGTCACAGACTAGGAAAAAAATATTTGCAAATCACCTGAATTTCAAATAATTTATTCAACATATATAAAGAACTCTTGAAATTCAGCATAAGAAGACAAACAACCCAATTTTAAAAATGAGAAAAAGATCTGAACAGACACCCAATCGAAGAATATATACAGATGGCAAATAAGTACATGAAAAGAGATGTTCAACATCACTTGTCATTAAGGAACTAAACTTAAAACAACAATAAGAGACTATTTACCTACTAGAATGGTTTAAAAAACAACAACTAACAATACCAGTGCTAAGGAGAATATGGAACAGGAACACTCATTCTTTGCTAGAGGGAATGAAAAATGCTATGATCACTTTAAAAGATGGCTTGTCTCAACAAGATTCTTGCAAATCAGATCCAATAACACATTTCAAAAGTCATCCACCATGACCAAGTATGATTCATCCCCAAAATGCAGGGCTGGTTCAACAACTGCAAGGTCATAAATGTAATTAAATACATCAACAGATGTAAAAACAAGAACCACATTATCATATCATTAGATGCAGAAAAAGCTTTTGAGAAAATCCAGCATCACTTCTTGATAAAAACCCTTAAACAACTAGGCACAGAAGAAACATACCTCAAAACAGTAAGCACGATCTATGATAAATCCACAGCCAGCATATTGCTAGACGGACAGAAACAGAAATGAGAACAAAAGGCAAAAGATGAAAAGAATATTGAATGGAACTTCTAGAGATAAAAAAAATAAAGCATCTGGAAAGAAAATATTACTGGACAGAATTAACAGCAGATTTACCCAGCAGAAAGTCTCAATCTTCTTATTTGTATGATAAAGAAATGAATATAAACCTTGCAATGTTGTTGTAAGGACAGAGGGTAATTGAGTTGAATACGCCAAAGAATTAGCACCCTATGCACTTAATAAAAACCTCCAACTCTTTCTGCTCTAAACTGTATTCATTCAACCAATATTTATTAAGCAGCTAGTATGCACCAACTACAATTGCAGATTATAAAAGAATGAACAAGATGCACATAGTCCCTATGCTCACTGAGGTCACAATCCAGTGGGAAGCCATAAACTTTAAAAAGAGGTACTCAAATAAATATTGTGCATGATATCTTTTGTTTTAAAATGTAGCAGACAGGCCAGGTTTGGTGGCTTAGCCTGTAATTCCAGCATGTTGTGATGCCGAGGTGAGTGAATTGCCTGAACCCATGGGCTCGAGTCCAGCCCAGACAACTTGGTGAGACCTCGTCTCTACAATAAATCAAAAATTAGCCAGGTGTGGTGGCACGTGCCTATAGTTCTGGATACTTGGAAGGCTGAGGTGGAAGGATTGCACTCCAGCCTGGATGACAGATTGAGATTCCACCTCAAAAATATAATAATAATAAAAGGTAGCAGACATTGTTAATTGCTTCCCTAAAATCCACTCTTCTCATTCTTCTTGGTATTCAGAACCCTAATTTCCTTCCAAGCAACAATGTGTTGGGCTAAATGAAGTACTTTCCCAGACTCTTCTGCAATAGAGCTAAGTTAAGCACAATAGTTCTGGCCAATTTTAAACACAAAAAGAAGTGGAATGGCGATGGTGGGAGGTATATTCTGTTAAGGTTTTTCTTTCTAGACAAAACAGGATACCCATGGCTGACCCTTCTACCCTTCTTCCCTTCCCTTATTCCACTGAATGCATACGTGATGACTAAAGTTGCAGCAGCCATCTTGCTTCCTTCAGGGAAAGCTAAGAGAATGCAGTGTGACACCACATCTGATGTCCAGTATCTTTTTCTTCTCTGACTTTATGATTATAAGCCCGAGCTCCCTTTGGAAAAGTTTTGTTTGGAAGCCAGGAGCTGAGAAATGAAAAGCTGAGGGAAAGAGGATGAGAGCTAGAAAGCAAGTGAGGAGAGAGATGCTATACCGCATGCTTCTTTCAGTTTAGTTATATGAATTCATTTCTTTTTTTCTCTTTTTAGGCTGATTCACACTCACTTTCTATTACCAGCTGCTAAAGAGTCCAAGTCAATGTAACTAACGCAATTTTAATCTATAATAAGAGTAAAAGGAAAAGATACAGGTGCTATGATAAAGAATAAGAAGGTAGAGAAGACTTCTACAAAAGCAACGTGAAAGAAGAAACCTAACAAATAAATGCATGCCAACCTGAAGAAGAGCTGAAACAAAGGTCTTCCACCTGCCTCCTTCTACTCCATTCTATCACCATTGTGAAAGAAGTGTGCTCTAGACATTGGTGGTTTTCCCGGAAAGGCCCTAGTGAGGGTCTGGGATTAGGCAGATCAGATCCTGAAATGTCCATGGACCCACCCAATAAACCTGGAGGTAAAAGAAAAAGGCAGCCGGGCTCTGTGGCTCAGCCTGTAATCCCGTGCTTTGGGAGGCTGAGGTGAGTGGATTGCCTGAGCCCGCAGGTTCGAGATCCGCCCAGGCAATTTGGCGAGACCTCATCTCTACAATAAATCAAAAATTAGCCGGGCATGGTAGCGCGTGCCTGTAATTCCGGCTACTCGGAAGGCTGAGGTGGAAGGATCACCGGAGCCCAGCAGGTCAAGGCTGCGGTGGCCGGGAGCGGCCACTACACTCCAGTCTGGGCGACAGAGTGAGACTCCAACTCAAAAAAAAAAAAGAAAGAAAGAAAAAGAAAAAGGCAATTCCATTCAATAATAAAATATACTTAAACATTCCACCCCATAATAAAAGTATTTTTCCTTTGCTAACGATAAAGATCTTGAACCTGCTCGCCCCTCAGTCACACACCCTGAGGAGGGAAACTTTCTCTTCCACAAAATCTGCTAAAGTACACAGTATACCTCAAATGTTCTCTCATTTAGAGGGGATTTTGGATAAACATCCAAAGCAACTTCAACAGAAAACCAGCACAGCTGCCTATACTGATCAGCATATCTTCTATTCATAAAAATGGGTATTCAAGGATACCAGATATTTGAAGAAAATCAGTAGCCTGAAAAAGTCATCATAAAAAAATGACTATGGGGGGGAGGAGTTAATGTAAGACAAAAACAACTTTTAAACAATTATACCTACTGTCTTCAGAAAAGTTCAAGTAACAATTATATACATATATAAAAAACCAGCAACTCTGAAAAAAATAAGTAGAAATCTGAGAATAACAATAATCTTGGAGATTAAAAATATGATTGCCAAAAAAAAAAAAAAATTCAGTGTAAGGATAAAATAATAATGAAGCTAGTATTAAAAACCAAATAGTGGTCTGGGAAACAAAGGCAATGAAATCTATATAAACACAAAAGTGGGAAAATTTGAGAGAAAAATTAAGAGATGTTCAATACATAAGCAGAATGTACAATATTCAGCTAACAGACATATATTCAGGTTTGTAGCTGTGCTCAGAAAGGTACATATAAGTGACAACTTGAGCAGGAATTCCGATTCTTTAAGGAAAAAAAAAGTTTTCAAAAAATAAGCAATTTGCATTCATCTAATAGTGCAGTTAAGCCAGGAAATTTTGAGGATCAGTGTGATTCTTTTGTTAAAAAACTAACAACAATTTTTAAAGTAAGTTGTGAAAGAATACTGCAGCCCAAATATGAAGCAAAACAAATTCTAGTATCATTTTAAGTAAATGTAAGCATCATTTATAGTATAAGAAAGGAAATTTTTCCTTCGAGTGGCATAACTTTCATGTCACAAAATTTTCTTTTCTTTTTTTCTAGAGTTTAATTGCACTGCTTGATTTCTTAATAATAACAATAAAATAATAACAAGCCTTTAATAACACTTAGCATATGTTCTTGTCTAAGTTCTTAATATATGTCCTATTCTAGTAAGTGAAGTTCATTTACTGGCAGTTTAATCCTTTCAACAGCCTCACTGTGAGGTTAGGTGACTAGCCTCAAGTCCCACACTGGTTGGTGAACCCTGGTCACCTGGCCCCAGAATCCTTGCTCTCAAACACTTGGCTAAGTCGCTTCTCCTAACACTCTTTGTTAACTTACAACGCTTAGAATCAATCTATTATCCTAAAACCAGAGGGCATAGATTCAATTAGAAAACAATATATAAATTATGTAAAACTTTGTAATGTAGAAATAATGAAGTAAAGTGAGGAGAAGGAGAGGGATGTGTAAGTAAACCATTTTTCTCATTCTCTCATATGAGTAACTTCCTATATAATAGGATTATAATGATAAACTTTCTATATAATAAAATCAACAGTTTTATATATACAACTTAAAATAATAATATTAAAAAATCAGCAGGGAAGAGAGATCATGAACTTAAGCTAAATTCTTCATATTTCATAATAGGTACGATGTTTAATTTTATGTGTATCCAGCAGGCATCATTGCCTAATTTTAATTTTAAGAAATTATATACAACATATAGTAGCTAATAGAAAAACGAAAAATGGAAAAGTTTAAGGTGATACATTAAAAAATGGCAACACAAGCAAATTATGTAGAGCTTTGGGAGGAATATCAGCTAAAAATAGGCAAAGAGAGGAACTGGGGAAACAGAAGACTGTTTTGCATCATTTATATTTTCATTACAATGATCAGATATTATATTGTAAAAAAATAATTCTGCAATATTATTAATAATAGTAATACTTTGTAAAGTAAGGATTGACTGAAGAGGGTATCTTTTAACTCTGGCATGGTAAAAGAAAAAAACAATTACTGCTACTAGACTATAAAATTCAATGGGGTACAAAATGAGAAACAAGGATAATATGTGAACATATTCCAGTACACTCATCTTCTTTACCAATTGTTTACATCATCAATGGCCCATTATTTCATGTAAACTTCCAAAAAGACATTCATTTCATTGACTTGAAACAACTATTGAGTCACACCCACTCCAACTTCCCACCTTGCATATTTCAATTAAAGAAAGACCTGTCTAAATTCACACAATGTTGACTGGAGCTGACACTGCTATCACCTTTTGAGAGAATAATTTTGCAGTCATTATTGAAATGTAACATATGGCTACATTTTAACCTAATAATTTCACTTCTCTGAATCCACCCTGCACAAACACTCTCAAATGCTCAAAGATCCAATTAAGCTATTAGTTTGTATAACAGAGAAAAACTGAAAATTAAAAACAACAAAGTGCACATTGGTAGACTCAGAATATGTTGTTGCCATTTAAAAAAAGAAACACATCTATCTGTACAAAGAAAAGTATCCACGTTTTGTTAAGTGATAAAAAGCAGGATTCAGGATTATAAATTATACAACTTTTATAAAAATACATACGCATATATACATAGGCTTCACATATATAGTGTGTGCGGGCAGTGTGCTTAAGGTATTGTGTGGAAGAGACAGTGTCAGTTTTTACTTCGTGGATTTTTTTATTATTATTGTCACAACCAACGTATGTTGTTCAATACTTTTTTAAAAAATCAGGTCATGTCTCAATTGCCATGTACTGTATCTGGGATGAAAAAAATCCAAAAAGGGAATCACTTAACGTCTTTCCGTTAATTCACTCTCAAAAAAAATAATTCTATATCGTTAAGTAGCACGTGGCAGTCTAGGATTAGCGAAGAGGCTAGTTTCAACGGCCGGATCACTTTTTGGCGAACTAGGGCAAGAAAACGAGGGCGCAGAAAGCAATTAAGGCGGAGTTGCGCCGGGCACCCTCAGCGGCGTGGCGGCCAAGCAGCCGAGGCCCGGGCGCAGGGGGGCCTCGGAGGCGGAGGGGCCGGGGGCGAGGGAGACCAGGCACAAGGACACGGGCCGGTGGGAAAGACACGCGACTGGAAGCGTGCGGTCGAGGCCGGAGGCTCCCAGGACGCAAGGGACGGGACGGCGGCCCAGGAGCCCTGCGTCCACCCAGGGAGCCGGTGGGGAGCGGAGGGAGGCGCGGCTGGCGGCGCAGCTTGTCCGTCAGGGGAGGGTCAGCCCGGGGCGCCCAGGGCACGCGGAGGGACGCGGGCAGAGCGCCCGGGGAAGCGCCGCGGGGCCGCGGGGCCGCGGGGCCACACCGGGGCGGGGCCGGGGCGCAGGCCCAGGCCAGGCTTGCGGGCCGGAGCAGGCGCGGGCTGCCAGTACCTTCCCAGGAGAGCTCGCCTCCCGGCTCCCGCTTCAGGAACTTGTACCAGAACGTGTCCACGCGGCCCG